>NC_065449.1:219067403-219371988 GCF_917563875.1 Diabrotica virgifera virgifera
GATATCTTGAGTTTGCCTATTCCGAAATTTAAATCGTCCGAAGTCATCTTAGCTATTAATAATTTAAACGATAGAAAATCTCCAGGGTACGATTTGATCAGTGGAAAAGTGTTGAAAGAATTACCTATCAAATGCATAAAACTTATAACGTTTATATTCAATGCCCTATTAAACTTAGGTTACTTTCCTGATCAATGGAAAGTGTCTCAGATAATAACCATTCTAAAACCGGGGAAACCTCAAGAAGAAACTACATCGTACAGGCCAATCAGCCTCTTGCCAATCACGTCTAAAGTTTTCGAAAAACTATTAGTAAAATAACTCAAACCCTGGAAAAATCTAAGTCCAGACCACCAGTTTGGATTTCGGTCCCATCACTCAACAATCCAACAAGTTCACAGGGTGGTAAAACATATAAATGCTGATTTTGAGGCCAAAAGGTACTGTTCAGCAGCATTTCTTGACGTTAGGCAGGCATTTGACAAGGTATGGCATGAAGGCCTCCTATACAAGCTAAAAAGGACATTACCGCACAGCTTTTACATTCTTCTTGAGTCATATTTGTCAGGTAGGTGTTACTTTATTAAATACCAAGATGCAATTTCCAAACTCTATTCTATCAAAGCTGGCGTACCACAGGGTAGCGTGCTGGGACCTACCTTGTATCTCTTGTTTACCGCAGATATACCTCCAACTCTTCAGGAACTACTAGAGGAGAGACCACCTACAGAAGAAATGATGTTAGGAACATTTGCCGACGATACTGCAATCCTAGCCTCACACACAGACCCTATTTATGCCTCGCATCTCCTTCAAGCGTATCTAGACAGAGTACAAGTTTGGTTTTTGGAATGGATAATTAAAGTCAATGAAGGAAAATCTATTCATGTTACATTTACAACACGAAGAGGAACTTGTCCTACTGAACTTTAAACAATCACCAATTACCATCAGCCAACGAGGTAAAATATCTTGGTATTCATTTGGACAGAAGTCTCCCATGGAGGAAACATATCTGGACCAAGAGAAAGCAACTAGGTCTCCAATTCAGAAATATGTATTGGTTAATGGGCCGTTCATCAAGACTATCTCTGGATAATAATTTGCTGCTCTATAAGGCAATACTTATGCCAATCTGGACATATGGGTTGGAACTATGGGGAACAGCCAGTCACTCCAACATCGAAATCATCCAACGCTTCCAATCAAAAACCCTCAGAACCATCACTAATGCACCTTGGTACATCAACAACAGAATTATTCATCGAGACCTTAAAACGGATATGGTACAAGAAGTCATCACAAAACGTAGCGCTGCATACATTGCCAAGTTGGAGGATCATGAAAACCAATTTGCACTTAACCTCCTAGACAATTCCCAAGAACAGCGTAGGTTAAATAGGTTCAAACCATTGGACTTACCATGTATAGTAAACTTTTAAACTAATTAGTTAGTAGTTATAAAATGTAATTATTTTCTACACAACTTTATAAAAATTGTACTTTGATTTTACCAGTGGATAAAATCTTTCTTGTCCTTAGTCAATGTAATTACTTTTGTTTATTTTTGACACTTAAGAGATTGCAAAATACTTTTATGTAAATAAAAAAAAGCTCGATATCTTGTGCAAAATTGATACAAACCGGCTACTCGTTCCAGACAGAAAACTTAAATCTATTCGGACACGAGGAGATTGTACTTCTCGACTCGATCACGATTTCGTCTCAACAGGAATCTGCTTACACGGCCACTAAATTCACCACTTGACACAAATCACTATTTTTTAAACTGGACTGCTCCCTTCCGATCTTAATTACACGGTAAATCTTTTTCTTTCATCAATCTGAGACTCCACCACTCTGTTCTCCCTCCATCAATCTCTTCGCCAATCACAAGCATTCTCTCTACACATTACATCCCTACTTTCATTTCTTAAGAACAAGTTGTGTTGTATGACAAATTTTCCGTCTTGTCAAATTTCCAGGAGATATTAAAATTAATTTCTTTCTTACATTTTAGAAAAACCCTATATTCTAAAACTAAACAATTTTTACCGTCGTTTCTTTCTAGGAAACCATTTAGAAACATTCTATTGTCTACTCCAACCGCGAGTACATTCACTTTCAAATCCGACCGTATTTTAGTTTATTGTTTACTTTGTAAAAGTTCGTTCGTAGAAGCTTTATCACTAAAAATTTCCTCTTTCTAAGAAACACTGCTTGCGGCTAAATTATATGATTTACGTGATTTACGGCTATATACAGGGCGATGATAATTTACAATCTCGAGGTCTTTGGCATAAAATGAATTCTCTAAATTTTCCCCATAAAAATTAATTAACGGTATGTATACGCAAACACGTATTATTAATTATTGATCTTAATAAAAAAGAAGCTACGTCTATTTTTATTCCAATGTTTAAAATTAACCAATTCTTCTAAATTGCAATTTCTTTTTCGTCTTTGACAAGCTTTTCACTTGAGCACTCACCCTAAGTTTTCATGTTCAAGTTAATTTGAATGTCCCTATAGTTCCATCTGTTTATCTGATAAATTTGATTCATTAAAGCTCCTGACATTGCTTGGAAGTCTGCACCCACAATACTGGTACCTACACCAGACTTGAAGTTCTCAGTTGTATCCATCAATTAGCGTCATCTATCGGGAGATCCGTGTGCCATAACTGAAGCTTCACAATTAAACAGATAAAGTATAAGCAGGGCCGGTTTTGCAGTTTGCTCTTAAAATATCTCGTCATAAAACAGACATAAATAATTTACAAAGGGAAAAAAGGAAAAATGAGTGATTTGAAGGAAAAACAAATTGAAACGAAATGGAATACAATAGAGAAAAGGATGAAGGGTTTTAGATGTCGATGCCTCTTTAATACAATTTGTTACAAACGCACTATTAATAATATTCATAATATAGACCGTTATTATACTACATACATAGTACTGTTTTATATTCTTTCTATTATATAAAATATTTTTTAGGTATGAAACCAAAATTAAAATTTTGATATATTTGAAATATGGCTTACGCTCTTAGTCGTCTTGCCTGAAAATCCTTCATATTGGCCAGTTGACTTTCCAATAAGGAGAAATAAAGCCCGTGTATAAATTTGAACGATTTTTAAGATAGGTCAGTCAGTCCTTCACGAACTTCAGCTCAACCTTCAACTCCACTTTACCCCTAAACACTGTGTCTGATTTTTGCTGTCCAAAAATTGACGCTTTATTTTAATGTAAGAATACCCTAATACTAACAACAACCTACCACGGAAATTTTCCCACAAGCGGATTCTGAGCTCATGATCCTTCACCTACGCCACAGAACGTACTAAGTATAGTATGTTCGATCCTTTTTTGTCGACAAGAAAACATGGCGCCCAACTGTCTACAGCGAAAACGGCATCCAAGCTACGTTGAAAGTACACACCGTCTATCCACGTGACGGATTTAAGAGAACAGCATTTGCGGTTGCATAGATTCATGCACGATGACAGCCTAGTCTACACCCTATTCTATCACAAGTGCTGAACCGAACATGAGCCATCCAGATCTTCTGCAGCTACTTATACTTTCAGTGTACCGAATGTCTTCGGCGAGCCAGGATTCTTCAAAGGTACGAAAGCTACGGAAGTCCCCGAAGTGGGCCCAGTCACTCTCTGCTCTATCGACATGTGGTATATTATGTGGTAAAAGTCCGATAGATCTTCAGATAAACGAATAACCAAGCAAAATCATGTTAATGGTATCCAGATGAAGTCATGGAATAATATGGGACATAAAACATGTTATAGTTGATTTATAGCATGCTGGTAAAACTAACAATTATTATGCATATGCACCAATTAAATGATAGTCAAAAGTCCAGAAAAAAGTTCCATTCTCAAACTAAGCAAGGTTCAAAGATTTGCTCTCCTTGGAATCACGAAGGCTTTGAGGGGCACACTATCGGTAGCTATGGAGGCCTACTATATCTCCCCCTTTTACTTATAAACTGGGAGTAAATCTGAGTATGGATGACTTTCTGATTACATATTACCCAGCAGACTGCAGGGTTTTATCTGGAATACAGACAGATATAAAACTGTAAAAGTGTATGGTGATGCTGCTGTGGAAAATAAGCAGGAATTAGTTTAGAGTTACAACAGGCTTTATTACTGGACATTTCTCAGTCATAGGACAACTGCATATTATTATGCAATTGTTATTCTGAAAACGTTCTGTAATTAGGCCCGAAAGGGTCTTTTTTAATATAAATTTTTGTATAATTTTTTTTGGGAAAAATTTAGTAAATAAATTTATATCAGGGACTACAAAATTATAGATTTTCATCGCCCTGTATATGACCAAAAATTGTAATAGAATAATTTAGTTTGTAATCAATGTTTTCGCGGAAAAGTGAAATCGTTAAGAAGGTGGTTTTCTTAATGGGTTTTTGAACGGACTAAAACAATGATGCGGTCAGATTAGACAATGCAGTTTTATTTCGCTTTGCAATGGACAATAAGACATTTTATAAAAAAATTCGAAGAAGGTTAAGCGGTAAACAAATTTATTGAGATTAGAATGTAAGGCTTTTTGTTTAGCAACGAAAGTAATTTGATGTCTCCCAGAATTTAAGAAATTGGAAAGTTGTATACAAATTAAATCGATTCTTAAGAAATGATAATATAGGTGTATTGGGTAGAAAGGATGTTTTTTGATTGGTGGAAAATGATGGATGGAAGGGATGAGAGTGTTGAGTCTGGTTTTGACGAGATAAAAAATAGGCACTGTGTAATGAATATCTGGAGACTGCAGTCCAGTTTTTGAAAAGTGAGAAGTCACTGTAGAGTGGTGAAATTGGCCTTTGCGAGCAGAATCAAGTTGAAACGAAATCGTTGACCGGTTTGAGAAGTTAGTTTTCCTGTGTCCGAGGAAGATTCCTGTTTCTGTCTAGAACGAGTAGCCGATTGGTATCTATTTGCACAAGATATCGATCAGAGAGAAAACTGAGTCGAGAATTCGAGCTAGTCCTGTTTGTTTGTTTGTGTAGCAGTTTGGACGAGATGGACCTTTCGCAACATCCTAAGAGTACATGTGGGAGAATCTAGGACGACGCAATCCGCGGAAAGAAGTAGAGAAGAAAAAAAAGGTTAGTCAAATCATTTGTGAAACGGAGAGAGTTTGTTTATATCCGCACCATATTTGTTTAATTTTTGTATTGAACAGTTCTATAACATAATTAGTCATTACAAATTTTAAAGAAGAAATAAGTAATCAATTCAAAAAGAGAAAAGTAAATTTTATTAAATTTTGTAAGAATAAATAACTAATTATTTAAATACATTTTTTTTTGTTAAAACAGTGGAGATATCTGAATTAAAGCTTAATTTAGTAGATGAGAAATAGTTGCAACAAATTTAGATTTTAGCATATTTTTTGAATCCTATGTTTATGGTACATTGGATAAATAAATAATATTTTTAACATTTATATGACATTGCGTGTGTTTAATTTCCCTGTTTTGTCCTGGATGGAGTAAGCAACTAGAGATACCAGAAGCCACAAACCAAAGGTAATGCAAAAAAAATAAAATAGCGTTCAGAATAAAGTTTATTAGAAAATTTTATTTAAATTTGGTTTTGTTTTACATAAGCAGTAATTAAAATAATTGAGTAATTAATTAAATTAGGAATTTTCTGATCAATCTCATAAAAGAGAGAAATACAGAGCATACCTTTTATAAAGGATTTTTTATTAGGTTTTATATAAAAAATGTGTGTGTACTTTTTACGCACGTAAGAAGTTATACTTCTATTATAATTATGATTTCAACGAAATAAATATACCTTAAACAGTTTATTTGTATTTTATTTAAAGACTAACTAATTTTACTACTTACTACTTTCCAAAAAATTCTATTAAAACAATACCAAAAGTTAAAAAAACAAGAATAGGAAACACCCGGGTTCGAACCGGAGACCTCTCGATCCACAGTCGAATGCTCTACCAATGACCTATAATCGTTTTGTTTATTTACTGGGGTTACAAGATTTCTCAGATATAGTGACAAATAGACCAAGTGAAGTATAGAACTGTTTTAATATTTATTATCTTATTCCCGAGGAAGACAAATCCAAAGACACAAAAATTATACTATATTCTTTTTACACATTATTTGCACTGATACATACATAACTTGAAAAATTTTGCAAATAACTCCATACTGCTTGTGTGCGCATGCGCGTGGAGTTTATAAAAATTCACTCTCAACATTTTTTTCCAATAGGGAACATGAACTAAAAAATTTTTTTGCATAAAATTGTTAATTTATGTTTTAAAATGTTATATTCAAAATATTACGTCTTAACAATGAATAGTGTACGTACAACATCTGATCAAAGTTCCGCGCCTAAAATTTCCGTTTCAAATAACTTCAAAAGCGAGAGCTGGGCTCTGACGTCACAGGCCACGCTTATCGTTTGCCCGTTCGGTGGGCTATTGCATTTAATGCAGTTTGCCCATAGATAAATAATATAGTTGAAATATCTTGTTTTACTCTGTGGCAAAAATGATTTTTTCTGTGACAGGCAAAATATTAACATTTTATCTCTGTCGACATGTATCAAAAAGTTCTTTTTTATGAAATTACTTTTGTCGTTTCTTGTGTTGAAGAACAAAGAAGAAACAAGTAACTTAAAAATAAACAAAACTTTTGGTAATAAAAGTAAGAGTAACTAAAAAGTATTGGTGCTACTATAGTATGCGGTCTACAGTCGGGTTTCTACTATAGCTTGCGGTATACCGAGGGATGCGGTGTAAGTATAAGCTGAGATGATAAAGATATTAACTTGTAAAATTACAATAATGATTCTTCTTATTAATGCGTAAGTATTATTAACTTTGTAAAGAAGGATTTTGTTGGCTATGTACACGTTCTATCGGTACGTCTGCTAATCACCATAATCTTTTCTCAGAAGGCTTTGAACACAATAATGAAAGGCTCCAGTAGGTACTAATAAACATTACAATAAAATATAATCTTAATTATAATGCAAATTACACCGTAATCTTTTCCAGGATATACGAAATCCTTCGATTAGAGGTAGGTAGATCAAACCCACGTGGTAAACCGTATACTATAATATAATGGTACCAAACTATTGTTATAAACGGTTTAAACATGCTTATTAATAACTCTTACTTATTTGCCTTGACACCTCACATTGCTCCAATAGAATAGCTTTCATTACTTTTTATAAAAGTTGCCACCATGAAGACATCAACGGTAGGTAAGTTAGTCAGATTGACCATTTAAAAAACCCTCGTCCATCATATTATGCGTTTTAAACTCTTCACAAAGTAGCACTCAACTTTATCAATTTCAGTTTAAAACTAAGCGGATTGGGGAACTACTTATTACAATATATAAGATGAACATAAATAATACCTAGGAATTTTTTATTAAAGACGATTAAAATGTTAGTCCTGTCGCCAGGGGGGGTACAACGGCCTCCTGTATTCAGATGGACTTACCCAAGTTTTTATTATGTATTTTGGCCCGTAGAACACGAATTTTTTGGGTAACAGTTGATCCGGATGTCGATAAGATTGTTATAAACCAAGAAGTTGAGGAATTACATAACAGTGATTTGTCGCAAAACAAAACATGTTTTTGTATTTTTTGGGCCATTCTAACCAAAAAATGTTCCTACAAGTTTTTTCGTAGGATGCATAGTTTTCGAGATAAACGCGGTTGAACTTTCAAAAAATCGAAAAATTGCAATTTTTGAACCCGAATAACTTTTGAGTAAAAAATAAAATAGCAATTCGGCTTACCGAATTTGAAAGTTCAAGTCAAATTCTATCGGTTTCGAATATATACATTGCTAAAAATTTATGTGTTTATGGCTAAAAAAAGCTATAAACACATAGTGTTTCCCGTGCCTAATACATGCGTTTACATGCATGCTACGTAGAAATAGCCTCGCTTGCATTTGTACCTACTCTACCTACTCGTTCGATTTTAAATGAGAAATCATTGAAAACATCACTCCAGCACTAGGTGTTTATACTTTTGTTTAACAATAAAATAATAAATTTTTAGCAATGCCAATAACTAAAACCGATATACTTTGACTTGAACTTTCAAATGCGGTAAGCAGAATTGCTATTTTATTTTTTAATCAAAAGTTATTCGGGTACAAAAATTGCAATTTTTCGATTTTTTTAAAGTTCCACCGCGTTTATCTCGAAAACTATGCATCCTACGAAAAAATTTGTAGGTACACTTTTTGGTTAGAATGGCCCAAAAAATACAAAAACATGTTTTGTTTTGCGAGAAATCGCTGTTATGTAATTCCTCAACTTCTTTGTTTATAACAATCTTATCGACATCCGGATCAACTGTTACCCAAAAAATTCGTATTCTACGGGTCAAAATACATAGAAAAAACTTGGGTAAGTCCATCTGAATACAGGAGGCCGTTGTACCCCCCCTGGCGACAGGACTATGTAATATACCCGTGATACCTACCCTAATCGCGTTGTTTCCGACTAGCTAGTCCGGTTGACCGTGGCCCGTGACGTCGAACCAATAGAAGGATGTTCAAGAGCCTCCTAAGATATTTGAATTTTATAGCATTTTTAAAGCGCCGTAATTAGCGTACGGGTTAAAAATATTTGTTTTTTTCGCATGCAAGCGTTTTAAAATCATGTTACCTTATGTTTTTTAATATCATTTTAATATTTAAAAATTTATGCAAGTTCCCTATTGCGTCTAATGGAGTATAACTTCAAAAATTTCCTGTATGTTTTTTTTACATACTCATTAGCACTTTAATTTATTAATTATTTTACCGACGGCAGTGCATTAGGTATATCTATGTTTATGTTTTATTGAAGACGGCCCTTATTCATTCGCATATTTTAGCTTCGCGTAAAACACTGATTTATCACATAATTAATTTCATTGTGTTTTATCGGAATATCGAAGCAGCGGCTACAATCTCACTCTGCAATGATAAATGGTCTAGAGATAAATCCGGTAAAATGTTTGTTTTCCACTCTGTGATATCATCTGAAAATATTCACTAGTATTTAATAGTCTATCCTACCTATACGGTTTGTTACTTTTAGTTTAGTACTGGAGGTATTTGGTATCTTTAATGATCTTTCAGTTACCACGGTAATTGTGTAGCTATAAAGAAAACATTGGATTTTTTCTTTCTCTTGTGCATGTGCATATTTAAATTATTACAGATTATTATCGCATTTTTAAAAATTTCTATAAAAAAAATTAAAATAAGAAAACTATACTCTATTTGGAACTGTATGATAGTGTATTTTTTACGGTAGAATATTACAACATTGTTGTAATCTTCTGCCATATTCTGATTTCTGTGCTAATAACTCTTGTGTTCGCCATGCTACTAATGTGATTGTTCCTTTTTTTCCATTTTATTTCCACTCATTTATACCCTACACATTACATTTGTTTTGATTTCATCACTAATTATTCGGTCTCTCTGAGTGATTTCTTTAATGCTTCTGAGCATTCTAATTTCTGCAGACTCGAGCATTTTCTGTGTTGTTTCCAGCATTGACTGTATCGGGGTTGATTCTGGTGGGTGCGTCATAGTCTTTACTGTTAGTACACTGGCCTTATAGATTCTTGTCGGTTACGCCCTATAGTATAATTAAAGCATCCTGCCAATCTGATAATCTGTTTGTTCTTTGAACTTTGTACTTCAACGTCTCTATAGCTGGGCAGTATAATATCTAGGTAGTTTATTTTCATTACTTGTTCAGTTCTAATTACATATACTTCTAGTTTACATCTTATTGGTTCTTTACCGGTCACTATTGTTTTAGTTTTTTGAGTTGAAAAGATCACGTTAATTTCTTTTGCTCTTGTATTTGTGTGAACTAGTATTTGAGGGTATCTTCATCTTAAGAGGTACTATCTTAACGGGGGCACCCTTTCCCGACTAGAGAAAAAAATTGAAAATACTGTTTAGTAACGTAATATAAGTAATACACAGCTGAGCCTAATCTTTACAGACTATGATATCATTTAAGTAACCTTATTGGATAAGAAGACAAAGTTTATGAGAATATCGAAAACTCAAATAAATAACAAGAATATCTTTATAAGCGGATCCAATGTCGAACGAGTCGACCAATATGCATATCTTGGAACAATGATCAACTCAATCTTGAAAAAAGGTACTGAGGGTGAGAAAGCTGGAATAAAGGCAAATGGAATTCCCAAAAACAACATTAGATGTGTAGATAACACTGTCATTTTAGCCGAAAATATTGGGGATCTTTAGAGGCCGGTGACCAGAATAGCGGAGTTTGCACAAGAATACGGTCTAGCAATAAACGCCAAGAAAACAAAGTTTATGAGAATATTGAAAACTCAAAGAAATAATGAGAATCTCTTCATAAACAGAACCAATGTCAAATGAGTAGACTGATGTGCATATCTTGGAACAATGATTAACTCCACATGTGATTGCTTTGAAGAAATCAAAATCAGAATAGAAAAAGTTAGAGCAAATTTTAATAAAATGAGAAAAGTGACCTACACAAGAGATTTGAAGTTGGAGCTAAGAGTTAGGTTAGCTAGCTGCTACGTTTTCTCGACTTTATTATATCGAATGGAAGACCTTGAATGCGGCATCAATAAAAAACTAGAATCATTCGAGCTGTGGATGTACAGAACAATTCTGAAGATATCGTGGACAGAACATGTCACAAACAAAGATAATCTGAGAAAGATGCATACACTCAACGAAAAAGGTACGTAATATCAATAAAAATGCTAACTCAGACAACAAACGCAATACTTAAAATTTGTCCAATTCTTGGTTTTATTGGAACAACACAGCAGTGTTCATCAATTCATTATTTTCGTTAGTTAAGCCAATATATTACGTTTATTGAATATTGTTCATTATGTATACCATAATATCACTTTATTGATATTAGGAACTCTGTTCATTGAGTCAACAAACACTATTCATTGAAACAACAACGTCGTTAATTGACCGACGAAGACTATTCATTGTGTCAATAACAGTGTTATTTCTCCTAACGTACTTCGTTTATTTCTACAATTATTTCCGTTTATTCTTACAATTAATTCCGTTCATTCCCACAATAAATACGGTCATTCTTACAAACAATCCTATTCATTCTTACAAACAGTTTCGTTCATTCCTACTATGAACGTATTTTATATTAATAATAATTACTAAATGCATTCCAATGTATGATATTGATTAATAATAATTTTTTAAATCCCCCTTTTTTGTCCTAAATCTCATGGACTTTACACTATGTGATTTCTCATAATATGAGAAATCATATTATGATTTCACTTATACACTGCGCTGGAATAAGTGTTACACTCCCCCCCACCCTTATTAACTAACTTATTTATTTTCAGCACATAAGCAAAACGCTCGGACAGGTCGATTTTTAAAATAATCAAAGTATATTATAACATCAATGTTTCGAACTTTACACGATCCCTCTTAAGGAGACAGGCATCACTTTGATTTTTTTAAATGGGAAAGTACATCATGTGACAGCTCATTTAAAAGAGTTTGAAATAGGGATTCCAAAAATGTATAACACTTTAATCCTTTTTGAGAGCGCAGGTGCAAAATTTCGATCGAATTATTTTTAAACGCATAAATTTTTTTTGGAATCCTGAGAAAACTAATAAGTATTTTTTAAAAATTTAAACGCAGAATAAAAGATTACATTATTACCGAGTGCTGAAAGTCCCTTAGAGTAAACAAGAAGTTTCTTTTAAATGGTACATTTGAAATTAAAAATCATACTAAATTTTCTCTTTTTCACCCCTGTGACTTATTAAAAGAATCATTATAGAAGTTCTCAGGGACTTCAGACCCTCAATAATACTGTAATATTTTATTCTGCGTTTAAATTCTCAAAAATACTAATTAGTTTTTTCAGGATTCGAAAAAAAATTTAAAAAGAATTCGACCGAAATTTCACGATAATAGACACACGAAAACTTCCTTCTAA
Organism: Diabrotica virgifera virgifera; assembly: GCF_917563875.1. NCBI lineage: Eukaryota > Metazoa > Arthropoda > Insecta > Coleoptera > Chrysomelidae > Diabrotica > Diabrotica virgifera. The sequence continues at coordinate 219,079,460 of NC_065449.1, forward strand.
CTACGGTACGGACTACACTTGGAAACGAAATGAAATTATTATTCGGCACTTTGGCAGAGGTAACAGCATTGTTTAACAAATAATTATTTTTTAAACAATGGTAACACAGACAAGCTAGGGGTATTACGATAAGGAAAAGCCGTTACATTTCAAATGGTCAAGCAAAACATTTATTGTCTCAACAACTACGTTTATTGTCACCATGGCCGCATAGATTGAGGTTATTAAACGCAGTAGTAGATTGATTAATGCATTCGTTGTCACAACAATCAGTTTACATCTATACAATAATCATATATTATTACTCTATATTAACAACATTTGTACATTGTTTTAATGAAATCTGTACGTTGTCACGATAAACCAAGGTAATTGCTTGTCATCTACGAAATCAAGAAAGTGAGTTACTGCCAGAATTAACAGTATTTATTAAATATACGAAACTAAGTTATTGGCTGAATAAATTAAGTGTTATTGATTAATGTACTCTAGGTATTTTCAATTCAATGATTGTGACAATAACCAAATACATTCGTCAATGTCTAAAAGTTCGTTGAAACAAAAAATTAAATTGTTGTTACAACGAAATACTATTCAATAATCACTGTTAATCAATATTACGAACTAAATTTTTGTGAGTGTAAGGAAGTGGAAATCATAAATATCATTAATTTAAAAAAAATAGAAGACCTAGGACATAGTATTACACGTGGAGAGAGATACAACTTGCTCCAATTGATTATGCAGGGAAAGACTGAAGGCAAAAGAAGCTTGGGGAGACGCAGGATATCGTGGCTGCGCAACCTGAGAGAATGGTATGGATGTACATCAAAAGAGCTTTTCAGAGCAGTCGTATCTAAAGTTCAAATAGCTATGATGATTGCCGAACTCCGTCGCGGAGATGACACTTAAAGAATAAGATTACTAGACCACTTTTAACTTGGCGTTTAATTAAAATAAATTTCCAAAATTAAGCGTAATTAATGCGTTTCTACTCCTACACATTTTACTTATTATTATACTTATAGTGTACATATATATCAATACACTCGGTGGATTGTATTAACAATAAAGCTAAATTGGGTTAACACATGTGCGTCTTTTACTAACAAGTCCCTAAATTATTCACATTGGGGCACGTCATACTAAAATTTAGTTTCATTACACCATTACTCCTGATGAGGGATAGTTATAAAAGGAATAAGTGTTATAAATAGGAAAATCATGCGGGCGGCTATTTCATACTCTAATTTGATTGTCTTTGTGAGCGGTAACGGGTCTATTGTTCTTCAGGAATCTGTGTTTATTAGTTTATATTGGTTATTTTGTGCTTGTTTATGGCCTGTTAGGACCAGAGTGTAACTTATATACCGTGTATGCTTAAAAAGAACTCCCACGGAACATTGGAACGATAGACTGAGTGAAATAGAATAAAAAAATATGAAAAAAATATTTTTAAGAAACGCTTTTCTTTAGTTACGAGTGACTAAAATTAAACATATTATAAAAAATTTAACTAAAAATCAAAAAATTAAAAAATTTAAAAAATCTAACACATTCGTCAAAGAAAAGCGTCTTCATCGAATAAACGGTTTTCGCACCAGGCTTTTCTTTAACCTTCCGATGACCAACCTTTTTTTGTTACACGGATGACCAAGGGGGGGAAAAATGACCCCAGGTCAAAAATGTCAAAAATGACAATTAACAAAAAAATGAAGTTTTTTTTTTTAATTTTAATTTTTTTTTATGGCATGGACTTTATGTCATTCAGCTAGTCACAACATGAGTATTAGTGTCATGTGTAGTGTGTATGTTGAGTAAGTGTCTTGTTACTTTGCAAAGTCGACGTCATTAGCGTAAAACTACTTGGAATTACACATAATAGACGCTATTTTACTAAACATCAACTTCAGAATATATTTTTTATTCGTAAAATATAGGGAATTTTTTTTATTTCAAAATATGAGGATATCTATAATGATATTAAAGTCAAATAAAAAAATAATGAGTTAAAAATTGAAAATACTTTTGAATTTATTAAAGAAAAACATACGCTGGCGTCACAATTTCCCCCGCTTGGTCATCCGAAGGTTAACGAATGTGTTAAATTTTTTCAATTTTTTTATAATATGTTTAATTTTAGTCACTTGTAACTAGAGAACAGCGTTTCTTAAAAATGTTTTTTTCATATTTTTTGATTTTTTTACTTTTTAGTCTTACACTTTTCAAACATTAAAATAAATATGTATAAAACATATATGATCTACAAACATGAAAACTAGTCGGAATCGGCAAAAAATTTGAAACTTTATTGTTTATTTATGAAGCATAACGTAAACAATTAACGTAAAAAGTGAAATTATGTATAGTTCATAAAATTAGCTTCTTCTTCTTCTTCTTCTTCAGTGCCTTATCCGGTCCGGATGTTGGCGATCATCAAGGCTATCATTGTTTTGTTGACTGCTCTGCGAAACAGCTCCGCGGAGGTTATCCCAAACCATTGTCGGAGGTTTTTCAACCACGAGATACGACGGCGTCCCGGTCCTCTCCTGACAAATACTTTTCCCTGCATGACGAGTTGAAGAACTCGATATTTTTCTTCGTTCCGCATCACGTGGCCAAGGTATTCAAGCTTACGTTGTTTTACTAAATTAAGCAGTTCTTTTTCTTTTGTCATGCGCTGTAGGACCTCAATGTTGGTGACATGGTCCACATAAGACATTTTTAGTATTCTCCTGTAGATCCGCATCTCGAAGGCTTTAATCAGCTTTTCAGTGGCTTCCGTCAGTGTACAGGCTTCAAATCCATACAGTAGCACTGGAAAAACGTAGCACCTCACTATCCGCATCTTGGTTCCCAAACTGAGATCACTGCAGCACAGCAAGTATCTCAGCTTGATAAATGTAGACCGTGCCATTTCAATTCTGGATCTAATCTCTTGAGCGTGGTCCCATTGTGAGTTGAGGGTAGTTCCGACTGTTCCGAGGTAAGTGAATCTGTCGACTCTCTGGATCTCTTCGCTATCTGCCGTTAGTGGCCCGGGATCTAAATTTACACGACTGACAACCATGAATTTAGTTTTCTTAATATTAAGGTTCAGTCCGTATGTTACGCTCACAGTTCTCACACGGTCTAGTAAGGCCTGTAGATCATTTAGGCTGGTTGCTAGTAATACAGTGTCATCGGCGTAGCGGATATTATTGATGTATTAACCGTTCACTCGGATTCCCATCTCTAGGTTTGTGAGGGCTTCAGTAAAAATTTCCTCAGAGTATATATTGAAAAGAGTCGGCGAGAGCACACAGCCCTGCCTTACTCCTCGCATGATCTTCACTTGGTCGGTCAACTGGTCTTCGACCTTGACTTCAGCACGCTGGTTCCAGTATAAATGCATGATGATCCGAATGTCCTTCTCATCTAATCCTACCCTTTGTAGGGCGGTGACCATCTTCTGGTGCTGGCAACGGTCAAATGCCTTAGCGTAGTCAATAAAACAAGCATAGACATCACAACCAACATCGCGGCATCTCTGAAGTAGAACTTGTAAGGTGAAAAGTGCTTCACGTGTACCCATGGAATCGCGGAATCCAAATTGCATGTCACCGACATTTTCCTCGCATTTCTTGTAAATTCTGGCATGTATGATTTTAAGAAAATTAGATTCCAAGACTACGATAAAAACACGAATTTTTTTAATTCGAGGTTTGGTTGAAGTTTTGTTTCGTATCGTATTGAAATTTGACACGAATAAACGCCGATTTATATATAAACAAATATATGAGCGTTCAAAATTTGAAATTTTATTGTTTATTTATGAAGCATAACGTAAACAATTAACGTAAAAAGTGAAATTATGTATAGTTCATATCATTGGCTACAATCCGTAAAAGTTTCAAGTTTCTACATTGTAAAAACAAGAGAGTTTAAGCATTTTCTATTAAAATCGTTTTTTTTTATTTAAACAATTAATAAACATTAACAAAAATTGTTATGTTTTTCTGAAGCTATTTTCTTGTGGCATTTTTATAATCAATTACTTTTAACGGGAAATAAGCCACCATTTTACCAAAAAAAAAAAACGATTTTATTAACGTTTCGACGCCCAAGTCGGGTGTCTCTCTTTGCCGACGTTTAAATCGGTAAACTTCAATACGTTCTTCAGCGCGTCGTTGGTCCGAACAGTAGAAAAATTGATAACAGCAATAAACCGGACCAATGAAAGTTTTACCTGTTAACCCATTTATGCCCAACTGGTCGTTAACGACCCAACTGACAAAAATATGTTTCAAGCAAATATGTCGAATTTACCAGTCGCTGTTGGTTTAAAAATTCATTCCTGACTATGCAAGTAAGCAATTTATTTAGTGCAAAACCGTTTATTTCGCTCGTAGTGTTCGTAGAGTGTACATCAAAATAGAACTTGAATAAGGTTCGCAGCATGGCTTCATTCAAACGTGTGTAAGTACATTTAAATAAATCATTTTATTATTTAAATTCATTTTATATAGATAAACATAAGTTGTATTAACACATTATAATATTACTTGTATGAAAATAATTTGATATAATATGTCATAAATATAATATTATATTTTGATGGGTCGCTAACGACCGGTTGGGCACATGACATATCATAATGAGAAAATGTTTTTTAGTAGGAAACCATTATCTACTGCAGAAAGTCTGGAGGAAATAGATTGAAAATGGTGAGACCAGATCGGATAATAAATCTCTGATGTTTGAGATAAATTGATTAAGTCAGAATTTCACAACAATCATGTTTTGATGCCTCCTGGACCAAAAAAATCGACTATTTTTATTGGTAGATACGGTTTAAGTCTGCAATTGTTGTATAGACATGTTATCTAATGAATATGGAACGGAGCCAATCCAAAAAGCAAGCGGATATTCACCAAAAGAAAAACTAAAAATTCAAATAGATACACCATTTGTAATTTCGCAATACAACAAATTTATGGGCGGAGTCGACTTGATGGACAACAACATTTCGAACTACAGTATAAAAATGCGTGGAAAAAAATGGTACTTTCCAATATTTATATGGGTGCTGGATGTTTGTGTAACTAGTGCTTGGACACTAGCACGACAGTTTGGATATAAAAATGACAACTTAGAATTTAGAAGATATATTTTATAGTTCGTACATTATTATCTAACTATGGAAAGTCGATCTATCCGTTCTACTGGACCTTAAAATATAGCAATAATTCCTGCTCCATCCCCGTCAACACAGCATCTAATTATTACTGGTGCTCAAAGAAGGAGATTTCGTGTATGTTCAAATAAAACTACAAAAGCATGCGATAATGTGAAATTCCACTCCACGATAAATTCTTCAAAGATTATCACACAAATTATTTTAAGCCTTAAGTAATATAATTAATCTATCCCTGCTTCATTGTTTTAAAAACAAAGTAAAATAAAATGTTATTGCATAAAAGTAATTATTTTTATTTTATACCCTTATGTGCCCAACGGGTCGTTAACGACCCAGCATGTTTTTCGAAAATCAGTTTTTGAAAAATTTTTTTAGTAATTTTTCATTGCATTTTAGGGTATTTTATTACATTCTTGAAAAAATCATTGATATATTTGACAAAAATAGTTGTGGACAAAAATGGGTTTAGTACAATAAGCAAAATGATTTACCATAACAGTGAGGTGTTTTGTATCAATTATGGACTGGACCGTGCCTGTTAATATGAACTTCCTACTCCTATAAATACAAAAAGGGATGGCATAGAAGAGAACTATGAGGAACTTTTTCCGAGTTTGTATATAAAAATATTGAAAAAGCAGACAGAGAACCGACCCCGATCGCGCCCCAAATAGGTCTAAATGACTCAAATTAGGGTAATAGAGGGAATTCTTACTTACTTGAGAAGGCAGCTTCCGCAGAACTTACTGTGGCCACAGTATAAAGAGGGACAGTAGAACCACTCTCCGAAAAATTGGAAGTAAAATCTTTAATCGCACATGGCGACCGCGCAATCTTCCCAGTCGCTTTTGCCCACTGTCGCATGGCTAGTCGCATAGAAACGTACGGGTTTTAACAGGGAAAACCCGCATCCACCACTGGTGAATTACCAATTGCGTACTGCCGGTATTACTTCTTAAGATCAAAGTGCCGACATGTAAGAGGTTTTCCTGGTGCTGTGGCTATGGGAGGGCCTTGATATAGTCACCCTGGATATATCAGGAGAACACAAGATATCTTAGGTGTTGGCTTATACATTACACAAATATCAAGTCTTCCGAATTTCTTAGGACATATTAGTCACACAAAGATGTCAAAGTACGAATGGTGTAGATGGCTAGAAGGCTTTTAAAAACCAAAAAAATAGAAAGTTATATGCTGCTAAGTTGGGTCCAATTCAGCCACGTAATGGTACTACAACATACAGGTCTCTAAGACTATTTTTTGTTCTGAGCTGCTTGTATTCCCTTTTTTATAAAAATGATTATTCCTATACTTTTTTACATTCGTTTCTGTGTCAAGTTTTAGGTATAATTAAATAATATGTTATTGCGTACTTGGCAGAAATCACAATGTCATCAAAACACATCTCGTTGTGTGTGCCCTACATTCGCCGGTAAACAATTGATAATCTGTTTTGTTATTTAACATTATATAAATAATATCGGAATTAATTGTTTCGTATTTTTAAGGATTTTGGAATTAACTGAAATATATCCGTACCTCACACCTTTCTATATCAATAAACAGAATGGTTTAAAATTTTTTATAAAATAACATGGGACGATGTTCATTTCGCATATTCATAGGAGCCAGAGATTTATGGAAACATCTTGAAAGAAATCTCAAACACCATGAAACCTTTTACTAAATCATTGCGAAAAGGCACATTTTGATGGTAGTATTTATACGTGTCCAATTTTTTTTTAAAAATTCTTCATATTTTGCAGTTACATTCTTTAAAACGCGCCACTTAATACATAGTGTTTAAAGGTAGTTAAAAATGAAAAAATTCAGTAAAATACTAAAAAAAGCTTGAAAACCGCCGAAAAACTTGAAAATCTCTGAATATAGGAAATATAAATCTCATGTTATTTTATAAAATTTTCTTTCAGGAGACATATAGGGCCTAATAAAACTAGGTAATACACCTTCCCAGATTTTTTTTTAATATTTTTTTTGTGAATGATTTTCATAATGAAAATCGAAAAGCCAAACATTATTTTAATCAAAATGTAATTTTCATTACACCAACAATTATTGTGGCTTAAACCCATATACCTAAACATAATACTTATGGTAGGGGAGCCCAAGCGAGAATTTTTGCAGTTACTCGAGCGCATCAGATTATCATATGGGCCAGGCCCGGCCCTAGGGAATTTGCCGCCCTGGGCAAGATCGGCGAGAGCCGTCCCCCTTGGTAGACCCAAAAACTCAAAAATTTCACCATGGCTCGTAATTTGCTGAAATCTATCACTTAATGCATTAATGGTTGTGTCTATAATTTTTAAATATAAGTCAACTTAATATCATTTTTCTCTTTTATCTTTCTTCTATTACTGTGCCTCCGATTTTCGGATTCTTGATTTCTAACTTTGATGATAGCTCTATTGCGTCTGTCAAATAGCCCTGGAATTTTAAATCACTTCTGAGAGACCTAAAATGGATTTCCGTTTTTTCTAATAAACTTACAGCTTGATACACTCCTATATCAATACTCTGCAGTGATCTGCTGACTACGTTGATGTGAAGTAAAACGTCATGTTATATTACCACAGAGCAAAGAAAAGTAAAATCACGAATTTGATTTGCCAAACAACTTGCCTCATACATAAGCAACCATTTTATCGTTGTTTTTATTGATAGTCGTTTCTACAAAATCATTGTAGATTTCTTCAATTTGGTATCTGATGGGAGTAATGGCATCAATTCTACTTTCCCATCTAGTTTCGGAGAAAGGTTTCAATTTTAGGCTAGAAATATGGTTTTTCAGTACAGCCCAACGATAAATAGATGCTGAGAAAAGGTTGTAAATTTTTGTCACTAAGGAAAAGAAAGAAACTGCAAACTGTGAGGCTTTAGCAGCATCGTTCACGACTAAATTGAGTGAATGGCTAGGATAGAATATGGGACAAAAAATGCTCTAGGATTTATTTTCAAACTTTTGTTTTGAACTACCAAGTTCTTCCCTTTCATGTTTGCCCCAGTATCATACCCTTGTCCTTTCATATCTTCCAAAGGTATTCCCAGTGCATTCAGTTTTTGCAAAATAACTTCTATAAGGCCCAAACCAGTGGTTGCAAGTACAGGCACAAATCCAAAAAAATGTTCTGCAATTTTTACACTTTGTGAAGGACAGGAACCTAAATCGACAAAATGTACAATAATGGTCATCTGTTCCACTCCAGAAATATCAGGATGTACAATCTAAGAATATGCTATAATACTTTGCTGATTTCAAAAAGTTTAAAATTTTATTTTTGATTTGGTCATAGAGGAGCTGAATAATTTCGTTTTGAATACGTTTTCCCAAGTAGTGATGCTGATTGTTACTACCATTCGTTGTTCTCCTAATGTGCTCTTGTAAAACAGAATCAAATTTTTCAAAGTGCTCAACAAGCTTTAAAAAATTACCATTGTTGTGATGAAAAAGTTTATTAGAATCGCTTCTCAATGAAATACAATGTTGTGCTAGGAACTGTATGATTAATATAAGTCGTTCTACATATCTTTTTGTGTTTCTTCGTCTATGGCTTTGTCCGATTTTTGTCTAATTGCTAGTTCGCTTCTTGCACTGTCGCTGTGACTGTCGATGAGCTGGAGACTTAGCGTGGCTGGACAAAGTCAGCCATATGTTTCCAATTATTATATCCATTTTCACTAAATTTAATTTAGACATTGGAAAATATTTTACAGAAAAACCAATACACAGAAGTATTTGTCTTAGAATAAATTAACCACTTTCTCTCAATGGTTTGACCATTGTAGATTTTGTAACTGTAGTAGTTAGTTGTAAATCTACGGGCATCTATCTAGAAATCTGAATTATCTTTCGGGCACAACTGAGCCTCTGCAACGGATAATTTTGGCGGGGGCTTCTTGTTACCAAAATTGTTCTAACAAAGTCATTAATTTCATTGGGCCACTTTGCTGGATCATAATAAATAATAACATTGTTACCTGTGATAGTAGATAGTAGTAGTGTCCTCAGTAGCTGTCGTAGATGCTGATGATTGTCCTAGATGACTGTCGTTGGACTGAGAGGGGGCGGCAGCAGATGTGGATGCTGATGATAGTCCTAGGTGACTGTCGTTGGTTTCGCCGCTTTTGTTCATAAATTTGTGTTTTTAATATTAAAAACATAATTTATTATTTCTTCAATTTCAAAAATTGGCCGTCCTCTAAAATTTGCCGCCCCTAAATTTACCGCCCTGGGCGGCCGCCCAGTTCGCCCACCCCTGGGGCCGGGCCTGATATGGGGAGAAACGTGGTACCGTGCAGATGTACCTCTGCCCTATATAAGCTCTTTACACAGGGGAGTTCGTTCAGTGGGGCCCGATAAAAAAACTATCCTTAAAAATACTCGAAATTGTCAGATTAAGATAAGGTATGTTAACTACATGCAAAAGAGTGTATATTTCAAAAATCTGACGATTTGAGCGGGGCGTACGGAAATGGGTGTAAAAAATTTCTCAAAAAAAAAGCGAATATTTCGCGAAATAAAAGTCAGATCGAAAAACTAAAAACTAAAAACTAGTTCTTCAATATTTTTCAAAAATCTATCGATCGAACGATACCAAACATGACCCCCCCCCATGGAGAGGGGGGGGTAAATTTAAAATTCTTAATATAAATCCCGTGATATTTCGCAAACTAAACATCCGATCGAAAAACTACAAAATGCACTTAATATTTTTAAAAACTATATCGAATGGTACCAAACACGACCCCCCACAGAGGTGGGTGGGGGGTTACTTTAAAATCTTAAATGGGAGCCCACAGAAGATTTTAATTATTTGCATAAAATAAGCAACTTTTATTAGAGACATTTTTTCGAATTATGGATAGATGGCGCTATAATCGGAAAAAACGATTGTTGGAAATGAAAAATTAAATTAAAAAATGTCCCCATTAAAATGGAAAAATTTACTCAACTAGGTTTTAGGACCTAATAATCACAACCCAATAGGTCCCCAAAGCTCTCGAGTGACTGCACATTTAGCATACTTTGCTCTCCTACAATAAGTGAGACTTGTCACAAGAAAGCAGTTTTTATAATATACTTATTTTAAGAACAAGAATGTTTTAATATTAAAACAAGAATCTTGGTCGTTATTTGTTTAACTAGATTCGACCACATATCATTTTAAAAAATATTAACTGGTAAGTTGGACAGAAAATAGCTGCACTAAATATTAATTTTACATTTTTTATGTTACCTAATTACCTTTTATCTGGTTACCAAGAATGTTATTATGTTATTAATAATATTAGCAAGTTTAACGTGGTCTAAAGTTTCGTTTGATGCTAATATTTACTACAAAGCCATTATCCGATTCCAATCAAAACTTTAATCCTTTAAGTAAATTTAAGACCGACCCCATAGCGCTTAAGTGACCAACAATGGATTCAACCTGGTCATTCACTTACCTAAAGTTATTTACAACCGGGCAAGGAGTAATCTCCGATGGTATCTCGAAAGCTTGCGCAAACTTTTTGCAGATTGAGTTAATTCCCGCAGTCTCTCTCAAATTCTCTAAGCCGATTCTAACGCCCCCTACCTGTTTTAAGTAGTATCTGAACTATTGGCAGAAGTTTGATCATCCCATTAATTGTTTTAACAAAGCTTTCGAGTGGAACATTCTATTAAGTACTTAATTTTTATAAGCTTCCAAACAGATTGAAGTTTCTCACTGTTTGATCAGTCAAATCATCCGAGAAGACGGAAACTAAAAGATAATTCAAAAGTTGGAATATGCATTAAGATTTAATATTATTCTAGGAATAAAATATCTCAGTTTTCTTTAAGGGGATGGGTACGTATTTTCGGCTGCAAGGCCATTCAAATGGGGATTCATTTTTTTCGAATCCTGAGAAAACTAATGAGTATTTTTGAAAAATTCAAACGCAGAATGAAAGATTACGTAATTAGTGAGTGCCGAAAGTCCCTGAGAACTTCTATAATGTTTATTTTAATAAGTTACAGGGGTGAAAAACTAAGAGAAAATTTAGTGTGATTTTTAATTTCAAATATCTCATTCAAAATAAACCTTTTATTTATTCTAAGGGACTTTCGGCCCTCGGTAATAATTTAGTCTTTCATTCTGCGTTTAAATTTTTCAAAAATATTTATTGGTTTTTCAGGATTCGAAAAAAATGAACACAATGTCCGTGGTAATATTTTCCAAATCTATTTTTGTCTTACAACGCACTCAGTCGGATAGAATATTGTCAGCATAATTGTCAGTCAGACAGTGACAATCAGTGACAATTTTAAATATTTGACATGGCATCGGGAATATTTTGAGTTGTTGATTAAATAATATTAGTGTATTTGATAAATAATTGATTTAAGACGTGAACTTAATAAAAAGTTATTGATTGTGTATTATTTGTGGAATATCCAAGTAGAGAATACATCAGGATAATATATTCTGTGATCCAAGTATTTTGTTGTTAAAGATGTTCAAAATTGTAAGCGTTCCATAGTAACAATATAATATGTATATTATTAAAAAATCACTTTAACGCTTTTCCTCTTTTCTCGATTGAGTATTAGCTTTTGTTGTACATATAAATTATTACAATCACTGAATACATAGTTAGTGAAAAATTATCACATTTATTAATTGAATTAAGAATTTGCAATTATACAAATAACAGTTATCCAAGAACATTCAAAAGCCATCTCTTTAAGTTAATGATGACATTTTTAAGTACAATGACATTCTAGTAATGTTTACATATCCATACCAGTGTGAATTATACTACACGTAATTTGCCCTGTAAAGACAGAAAAAGTAGGGATAGCCGTAAAATATTTGCGAATTATGTACCGATGGCCTTAAACATAATTTATATCAATCTTTGTGTTGAAGGGCACTGCAACTTGAACTGAAACAAAAGCAGCGCAAAATATTTCACGAGCTATATAATTTGCGAAAACAATGTAAGAACTTTGATGAGACGCATATTCAAGCTAAATCTCTCCAACTAAAGAGAAAATTACAATTATCTCTCTATATAGTATAGTTTCGAAATTGTAGACATTAAATTCCAAGAAATAATGATTACATGATAACTAACCATCGGAATATGTGAGCTGAACGTATTCCAAAGTTCGTCGATTTGGTGTGTTGAACATAATCGTTAATCCCTATTCTACCCAACGACTGCGTATGCTGAACGTTATCGTTTTCCTATTATCTGACGCGTTAAGTTACATATCTTCTTCCTTTTACTTTTATTTCACGTTGAGAAATGTAACTCCTAATTAATTTCTTCCGTCGTCGGTTTATCATTAATATATCGCGTATCGTCACACTAACCTTCTGAGGTTAGTGTAATAAATAACGAAGTAATTATCTTTTTTTGTATGTTTAGGTCAAAATAAATATCTTCAAAAAACGAATCTTGTCTCCAACTGTAATTTACTACCCGAGGTTATCCCAGTGGCGCCTGAGGAGTTATTTTAAAAGGATTTAAGACATTGGGCGCGTTCACCAGATGCAAACGTTGGCAATCAGTTTGCGCTTTATGCTTCTGAACGACTTGCTAACGTCAAACATGTTTGGAAAGCGGTCGCCATTTTTGCAAACATAAAATATTTAAGTTGAACTTTGCAAACGTGTTGCATATTGAAAAAATATGGCGGGAATTTAAATTGTATATATTGTAGAATATATTGATAAGGGTTTTATATATAAAATAAAGGCTACTGAAGACATTCTGCTACGTTATTATCTATTAAATAAATTTTCTTTTTCCTTTAATAAAAAAATAAATTCAAAAACGTATTTATTGAGAAAATTTATTTTAGGTTACGTTCAAACCAAGCAAGCAAAATGTCAAATTTTAACCTAAACAACCAAACGGTCAGCTCGCTGTCAACAAGTTTAGAATCAAAGCGCAAACATTTGTGAACGTGTTTGCATCTGGTGAACGCAGTCATTTATGCCTGGTTGCATCAACAAATCTTAAGCTCAAGCGTAGCCCAGCTTAGCTTATAGATAGGGCCGTTTTAAATCTCACTTACGTTGAACCATAATTTTCGATCCTTACCACGTGGTAATCCATTGTGGCAAGCTGAAAATTGATCGAAGACTCAATGGTGCAACGCATATGTTTCGTAAGCTGAGCTTGAAGTACGCCTTAAGCTTCAGATCTGTTTCCCTGGGCGGGAAATCAAAGCTGCGCTCTGTCGAATATATCAGAATGAAACAATTCACGCAGAAACAATTATAAATAATAACGGAGTGCAATCAGGCAATACCATGGCTGAATCTACCAAAATGTGGAAAAAATACTTTTATCTACTCTCTATCTTATATTATGTAAGTTTTTAGTTTGTGAAAACTGTCATTATAGATAGCAGTGCATGAAGGATTTAAAGTGTGCGTGAAGTAACAATGTATTTTAAATGGGATTTACTTTTTCGCACTGTTTTTTGGCACACTTTCTTATAATCAAATATCCTTAACTTTCGCGTTGTCATGGTGATGACATGTGAGCAATAAATTACAACAAAAGTTTTGACAGTTTTGTGGTTTGAAAGAAAGAATTTTTAAATGTCAAAGTTCTAAAAATTGTAGAATAGAAATGAATTCCAGTGACGAAGAGTTACAGTCATTTTATTTGTTTATCGTAGATAAAATATTGTATGAAACTGTGCGTGACGTACTTTTTGCGAACTTACGCGATGTCTAGCACTTGCTCCGCTGTTGCTCGTACTCTTAACATCTCGTGCGTTCGCAAAAAGCATACTCCACGAACTGTTTTATAAATAACTATTTCTTATTTGTAATTTATATTACATCTTACACCGAAAACTTAAAAATAAATAAATCTTAACTGACAGTAGACAATTTAAACAATATTTTGTTTCCAAAGGCAACTTGATATTATTTTGTTTTTGTTAAAATTAAAGCCAATAAATTCTAGACTAAGTTTTCACTCTAATGGCATACAAAACAACATAATGCTATTCTACACCCCACCAGAATGATAACAATAAATTTTTCAAATAAATTCTGTTCCAAAACTTTTAGGACATACGTTACACTGAAAAAATAGGTAGATACACATAAATGTTATGCCAAAAAGTTTCATTAGCTGACAGTTAACCAAGTACATAATTTTGGATAACTCTGTAGAAGTAAATAAATAGTCTAAAAATACATCATTGCAAAGCCGATTAGGAGACGGTTTGTATGTTAAAAAACCGTCGGTTATGTAAACACGTAATGACACATATATAGCAATTGATGGACATTTAAAAATTAAAGTTGACGTGTTTTATTTTTTTTAAAGTCGTGTGTTTTTGAAATAATGTATGTATTCCATACTTTTCCATCACACTGTTACCTTGTAGTGTAGAACAACATTTCATTATAATAGTTTTCTACACCCCACCAGAATGATAACAATAAATTTTTCAAATAAATTCTGTTCCAAAACTTTTAGGACATACGTTACACTGAAAAAATAGGTAGATACACATAAATGTTATGCCAAAAAGTTCCATTAGCTGACAGTTAACCAAGTACATAATTTTGGGTAACTCTGTAGAAGTAAATAAATAGTCTAAAAATACATCATTGCAAAGCCGATTAGGAGACGGTTTATATGTTAAAAAACCGTCGGTTATGTAAACACGTAATGACACATATATAGCAATTGATGGACATTTAAAAATTAAAGTTGACGTGTTTTATTTTTTTTAAAGTCGTGTGTTTTTGAAATAATGTATGTATTCCATACTTTTCCATCACACTGTTACCTTGTAGTGTAGAACAACATTTCATTATAATAGTTTATGTGGTTATTGTTCAGTGGATATTTACAAAGTTCTGATGTAACGTCAAATTCTGTTAATACAATCCAATTGCTCCTGGACTAAGGGCATTAGTTACAGCAAAATATTGTCGGGGTACGTGTTTGCAAACATCTTTATTCACAACGGCGGTGAATACTAAAATCGGGCCCGAAAAGAGAGTGAGAAGGGTAGCGTATACAACATTTTGAAAGCATTAGAAGTGAACACCTGGGGCCTGATTCTAATTCATTTCGACAGTCGCAATTTCATTTCGACACCGCCATGACAGCCGGAGAGTATAGCGATTCTTGGGAATATTAACCTTATCATGTTGAGACTGCTCAGAATTTGGGTTGGCGCTTCGGTTTCTTGGATTTTGTTGATAGTCTGGGAAAATTATCGAAAAAATACCATTTTTGGGAAAAATTATTTACCAGCTATTTTATTGCTAAAATCGAATCTTAAGATTGCATATATTAGTAATATGGGGTATGACAAGTCCGCAGAAAGTGTGTTATTTTATTTATAAACAAATTAGCACTCCTAAATCTTCTTTTTTTTTCAATTAGTGGTCTGTAACTCCTATAATTTTTCCTTTGAGCCAAAAACACTCAAATAAAAATTCACCGTAATTTAGTTCTGCACAAAGTTATTTTTTTTCCGATTTTCTTCAACAAAAATTTTACTCAGAAAATCCGAGTTTTCCCAAAAAATCTGCCATTTTCAATTAAAATTTTAGGGAAGTACCTAATTATTTATCAATAATTAAATAATTGAAGACATGAAAAATTTATTATAGTAGATTATACAGAGGGGCTAAATTATGGAATAAATTCATTTCTTTAAAACGGACGATTTTGGAGCAAAATCCCGAAAGAGGTCGATTTTTATTTTTAAATTACAATTTTTTGGCATATATTTCATATTAGTGACGTCATCCATCTGAGCGTGATGACGTAATCGATAATTTTGTTAATGGGAATAGGGGTCGTGTGGTAGGTCATTTGAAAGGGCGTTTAATTCTCTATTCAGTAATATAAACATTAATATCATTAGGTATTTATACAGGGTTGCCAAAAAAAATTTTGAATTAAATTAATTGGCGCAAAAAGAAGAATGTATGTAATTTATTTAACTCAAAATACATTGTACTGCTGTCAGAAAATAGAAAAAAAGGTTTATTTCACAAATAAACATTTTTTTTCGCTTAAATTAAATCACAAACAGCCTCCCTCCTACCTATTGGCAGTTTGAACTTTTAATTTAAGCTAAAAGCAATGTTTATTTGCAAAATAAACATTTTTTTCCATTTTCTGACAGCAGTAGAATGTATTTTGAGTTAAATAAATTACATGCATTCTTCTTCTTGCGTCAATTAATTTAATTCAAAAATTTTTTTGGCCTCCCTGTATAAATAATGATATTAATGTTTATAATACTGAATAGAGCATTGAACGCCTTTGTAAATGAGCTACAACACGAACCCATATTCCTATTTAAAAAAATAATTACGTCATCACGCTCGGATGGATGACGTCACTAGTTTGAAATATATGCCAAGAAATTTAATTTAAAAATAAAAATCGACCTGTTTCGGGATTTTTCTCTAAAATCGTCCATTTTAGAGAAAATGAATTTATTCCATAATTTAGCCCCTCTCTGTATATCAGGAGACCGGCGACAATCTAACCAATAGTTTAGCAATAATTAAAATGTTAATTAAAAAATTTCGGTCGAAATAATAACCAGAAAGATTATGATACACCAGAATAACTATGATTTTCATATAAAAAAGCACTATACCTATTCAACGTACCTTACAGGATTGAAATTGGACCATTTGAGCGGTCTCAGGAATGTTATAAAGAAACAATTTTTTGGCTTATAAACAAATAGAACCCCTCAGAAAATATTAGATTAAATTAAATTAAGTTAACGCTGTTGAAAAGAGCACGGCTTCTGTGTCCTTTTCGAAGAAAAACAAATTGAATTGCGAGGAGTGATTCCAGGTATAACCGGTCAAATTTGACCGGCATTTGCGACAGAGTTATAAACAACAGGATTTTAATCTTTGAACCATTAGATACCTTTTAATTCCGGTCCTCTTTGTACATACAAATTTTCATATCTTCAAGACACTCATAACAAAAAAGATTTATGTCACTGTCACCAAATTATTTAATTATTGATAAATAATTACTTCCCTCAAATTTTAGTTGAAAATTAAAGATTTTGTTTGGAAAACCCGAATTTTCCGAA
The DNA here is from genome assembly GCF_917563875.1 of Diabrotica virgifera virgifera. NCBI lineage: Eukaryota > Metazoa > Arthropoda > Insecta > Coleoptera > Chrysomelidae > Diabrotica > Diabrotica virgifera. The sequence continues at coordinate 219,096,751 of NC_065449.1, forward strand.
GAAAATTTCCGTCGAAGGAAATTGGAATAAATTATCAATGTGCAGAATTAAATTACTGTCAATTTTTATGTGAGTGTTTTGGTTTAAAGTTAAAATTTTCGGAGTTATAGAGCAATAATAAAAAAAAAAAGATTTCGGAGTGCTAATTTGTTTATAAACAAAATAGCACACTTTCTGTGGACTTTGCACAGCTATATTACTAATATAGGAAATCTTAAGATTTGATTTCAGCATGTCCAGCAATAAAATAGCTGGTAATTAATTTTCCTTGTTTTTTACTAATTTTCCCAGATTATTACCTCACATCTTTCATTGAGTTGATGATTCATGTTGTGGACATTCTCAATTATTATATTTCTAATTTAATACTATTCTATCTAATTCCTCAAAACAAGCAAATTTCAATTAAACCCAGCTATATTATAATACCTTTTGATTTAGTTTTCCTTGCAAGAAATAAACAAAACACATCTAAACTAAACCTAACCTCGCTTTTGGCCATTCATTCATCTCCGTGTCAAATAATTTCGACAGTCGCCATATTGAAAGCGACTTGTTTTTGGTCGAAATTTGATTTAGAATCAGGGCCCTGGTCGTAAGGTATTTAGGACCACCATTCACGGCCACACACGCAGACACAAAAGGGTGATAGCTCCATTTGTTCATCTGATAATCAGTGTCAGTGTACGTGACTTAATGTCTTATCTGGGATAAGATTTCTGTTTCGATTCTGGTTATTTGTAGGTTGATACTCGATAGTTAAGTAATCTAATGTTATCTAATAAAAAGTTAAGAATTATAGAGCAAATAGAATTTTTTACCTGAAAAATGATGACATATAATTAATCTGTTTATCTTATGTTTTAAATTTATTAAGTAATATAAAAACGTACATAATTTGTCGTTATTTTTTTGTTTATTTTTCAGAAACATCATGCAGGATGTAAAAAACTGCGTTATCGAAATGCCTCCCACTTTTTCAGGTAAATATTGTCATACATGAAATGCCTCCCAGGTACAATCGAAATGCCTCCGTTTCGTTGAATCATTAAGGCTGATATTTTGTCCATTTAATCTCTGTATAATGACACAATGTTGCCAAATCATAATTTAAATAGATAGTATCTATTTATTTTGAATTTTATAATTCTTAATGCAGTGTACAAAAAATTTGTTTCACATAAATATTTCGCAGTACGACATACATATTTCTTTTTAGAAAAGAAAGTTGTTACCCGACAATTTAATATCCAACTTTTCTGGGTAATTCCAATTCCGATTCTAATCTCTTCCATATTTATAATTCCATTTTATAATTCCATAAATAGGTCCTTTTACCTTAACCTCTTTGTTTGTTTATATTCTCTGGGTATTTTTTAAGTAATTCCAATTCCGATTCTAATCTCTTCTTAACGATTCCATGAATAGGTACTTTTACCTTAATCTTTTTGTTTATTTATATTCTCTTTTTTAAATTGTGCTACTGGGCTAAATGTTGTACAAATACTTGAAAGTTCCTGCATCAGTTAGTTTGTCTATTTCAAGCTTGTCAGTTCGTCGATTTCAAGATTAAATTGTGTTTAAGTTATAACATCCGAAATAATGAAATCAACAATAAGTGTCAGTCAAAAGGGTAAACCTTTACTATCAATAATTGATGGTTTTACATTCGGTTTTCAAAAAATGTTGGCCAAAGATACAGTAAAACGGTGGACATGTACTAAAAAACCTGCAAAGCATTTGTGAAAACACAGGGATGTGAAAATACGATAATTGAATCAATATTAGATCATAACCACGAGAAGTTGTCTGCCGAAGTTTACAATAGAAAAGCCGTAAGCAATTCAATAAAAAGAGCAGCCGTGGAAGATCTCAGCGAAAAACCAATGAAGCTCATCTGTAAAGAACTTAAGAAGACAAATATAGAGACATTTACTATCAATGATATCAATAGGGTGAGACAAAATTTTTATTATCCTAGAACCATAAATTCATTAATTAAACTTCCCAAAAAAATATCTGAATTTCTGAAGCTCTCGATTCATCTTCTATTATTACAAATGAAATGAAAATTTTATAATTAAAAATGACAAAGATTATTTCATTCATAGGAGATTCTGACCAATAGAAAGCTACAGAAATATGAATTAAATCGATAATTTTTGATAATCTCCCGTCGTTAAGTATATTACGTCAGATGCCCTTCGTTGCTACGAAAAAATACATTCAGTGACATTAATGACAATTAATGTTTTAAAAATTATAAAAGTGATGACTTTCAATCGTCAAATATTTATAAAAACTGTGTGTTTAATGGTACTTACATAAATAAATTACAATAAAATTTTGGTTTTGAACAGTTTTATTCATGAAATAATCGCAACAAATTGCACTCGAGCTCTGAAATTAATATAGAATTTTTGCTCTCGTGACACTTTGACATAAATTAAAACTGTCAAAATGTCACTCGGGAAAAATTCAATAATTTCAGAGCTATTGTGCAATTACTACTGATAATCATATTGTTATATTAACATGTTTTTCAAATCTTCGTTTTCTTTCGACTGTTTCCAATTGGTATGTTGACGGAACTTTTGAATACTGTCCTCGTTTTTTCTCTCAATTGTTTAGTATACATGGCTTGAAAAATGGACATTATACTCCTCTTGTCTTTTGTTTACTTCAAGATAAAAAGTCATCTTCATATTATCTCGCTTTTAAATATATCATAGAAGAATGTTTTAAAATTAATTGTCCTGTATCCCCTACAGTAATAACTTCAGACTTTGAAATTTCCATTCATAATGGTATTCGTATGGCATTTCCTGAAGCAGATCTTCATGGATGTCGTTTTCATTTGGGTCAGGCATGGTATAGAAAGGTTCAAGCACTGGGATTAGCTCCAGAATACCAGAAAAAAGGTGTTGACTTAACCGAAATTACGCATTTTTTATTTATATTTTTGCTCTTTCATTCTTACATCCTAAAGATGTTCGCGATTTTTTTGCTATAGATTTGGCAGAAATTAAACCAGTCGACGAAAGAGTCACCCAGTTTTGTGATTATCTTGTTGATAATTACATATCTGAAAATTCGACATTTCCTCCACATCTTTGGGCTGAGCACTCTTCATCCTTACAAAGAACCACATACCCATGCGAAAGTTTTCATTCCAAGTATAATTCTTCTTTCTACTGCCCTCATCCTAACATTAATAATTTTATTGATGTAATTTTACAATTTCAAATAAATACCTACATTAAAATGAATTCTGTTTCGACACCAAAAAAAAAAATTGTTGCGGAAAGTACAGCAAAAATAAATTTTCTAAATGAAAAAATTTTAGAATTAAGAGACTGTAAAAAAATAGATTAGAATTTGTCAAAATAGTATCATATAAATTTAGGAAAAATATTTTGTAATTTTATATTTCTATACACATTTTGTAATAGTTTCCAAGTAAGTTTTTTTGTGATGTTATTTTTAATAAATCTTAAAAATACTTAATATGTTTTTGTATTTTTTGTTAAATTATTAATAATAAAAAATAATGGTTATTATAAAATATATATTATAATGATTATAAAACTAGTTGTATATGTATAAGTTAGTTAAAATTTATAAATACCGCCTATTGTCAATAATGTTTAATACATAAAGGTTGAAAATAAAATAAATTGAATAACAAAATACCAATTTTGCCAAAAATTTACAAAGGGACGAAGATGCGGCAACGTCTCACCTTCACATGAAGATTAGAAGCATGTAATTTATTTAAAGCTTGGGAGGCAATTCGTATGTGACCATTTTAGCGACAGGTAAGAAATCCTATTTCGGGAGGCATTTCATATGCGGCCGTAAAATATACTTTTACTTATTTAGTTATTTATTACATATACACAATTAATTAAATAAATAAGAGACAGGAGAGGGGGGGATTAAATATGCACTTTTATGTCCCCTTGACACCTTGACGTTGCTTTATGTGTTTTGGTGCGCAGATTACCAAATTAGGTACCAGCCTGAAAATCCGTCAGATAATTTGTTATTAACAATTATTTAATTGTTTTAATGATTGTATCTCTTAAACCATTATTATTATATACATTTAATTTAAACCAAATGAAAATTTTCTTTCTGAAAAAAAAGAACAAAATGTCGTTTGGTAAACTTTAACCGATTGTTAGGACCGGAGGTATAACAAATTTCGTGAAAAATATTGCAAAATAAGCATTAGATGTGGCTTTTCCAAGTAAATTTCATACATAGATATCGGCTTTTATCAGGGCACCTGTAACCGGGCTTGCAACAGCTAGAAAAATCTCAAAAATCAAACATTGTGTTATTCCTGAAAAAATAATTATTCCCGTCCTGAAATGTTGAACTTACTCCGTCAAAAATATATTACATTTTGTTGTTCCTTCCTAATTTTTTTCTTTGAAGTAGATTGAATTACGCTTGGCATAAATACCATCCAATCGATTTTATGTCGTAAACTAAAGCGACACTCAAAACAGTCAAATAAACATCAAATCACACTCCTTGACGAGTAGAAACATAAATTAACACCCATAAAACGCAACTTAGCAGTTTTACCCCAACAAAAACACAACTTGCTGGATCAAGCAGTTTTACTCGTACCAATAAGTGAATCTTTTACTCAAATTTATGATAATTACTCTTAAGTAAACAAATACTCTATGAATTATGATTAAGTATTTGGCTTGAGTATCTTTACTGATTTTAAACTTTTGTTTTTCTGTAAAAAATATTGGACAATCTTTTTTGTTTGTTGTTATTTTAAGTGGTGTGGAAATTAAATTAATTTTGAAAATGGTAAGTATCATAATCATTGCATAGAATAATAATAAAATTATTCATTTTAAATACTTATAATCGGGTTTCCTCTAATAAAATCCACAATTTACAATTTATTTTGAAAAAAAAAAGAAAGTAATTAAGACATTTTGTCTGCGTAACTTGGAACCGTATGGGAAACTTTTTTATTATTAATTTTACGGAAAAATTTGTTCTTCATAAAATGCTTTGCATTGTCTAAAAACTAAAATGCAACCAAATATAAAATTGTGTCAATCTTATAAGTCTCAAAAATATGAATTTCGATCAAGAGTACCTTATATTTCACAATATCGAAAATTATTATTATGAAAAGTTGTTTGGAATTAATTAAAAACTATTATGCAATTACATCCTTTTAATTGAAATTTTTTTTCTCAAATTACAGATACCCAACGCCCTTTTCATTTATTACGAATAATGCGATAACTCTTTTATTAATTGTTATTGAATAATTTATTGATAATAATAAAAGAGTTATCACATTATTTGTAGTAACTGAAAAGGCCTAATTATTAATAATAAAAGATTTATCACATTATTTCTAATAAATGAAAAGGGCGTTGTTGAAAAGTACAATAATTAATGTACGATAAAAAGTTTTTCTAAAAAGCTTTGCATGGTCTAAAATCTAAGATGCAACCATAAAATCCCATCAAATTTTTTCAATTTTATATGAGATATATGTAAAAAATATAAGTTTCTCGATCAAAAGTAAATTGCCTTTCTAGATCGCAATATATTTCAATTAGAAGGATGTAATTGCATATAGAAACATAGTTTTTAATACTGAACAACTTTTCATGATAACTTTTCAATATTGTGAAAACTAAACGTACTTTGCTCTTGACCGAAATTCATATTTTTTGACGTACCTCGTATAAATTTCATAAAATTTGATATTTTATGGTTGCATTCTGAGTTCTAGACAATGCGGAACTTTTTATGAAGAATAACCTTTTCTCGAAAAATTAATAATAAAACAGTTTCCCATAACATGGTTCCTAATTATGTAGACACCCTGTATAAAAATTTCTTGAAAACTTTGAAATGACAAAATATTATTGATTATTTACTTAAATGTATATTTTTAATTTAATATGCAGGGTGCTTCATGAATGTTGCAAAAAATTTAAGGGGAAAGGCGCAAAATGTCGCCTGTCAAAATTTTCAATGTTTTTAAAATATATTAATTTTTTTCGAATCCTGAGAAATCTAATAAATATTTTAAAAAAGTTTGAAAGCAGAATGAAAGATAACGTTATTACCGAGGGCCGACAGTCCCTTAAAATAAATAAAAAGTTTCTTTTGAATTAAATATTTGCAATTATTAAAAATCACACTAAATTTTCTCTTTTATTTTCACCCCTGTAACTTATTAAAATAAACATTATAGAAGTTTTCAGGGACTTTCGGCCTCAGTAGTAATGTTCTTTCATTCTAGGATTAAATTTTTCAAAAATATTGATTAATTTTATACATATAGTAGATTTAAAGGGCGCTAAAATATGTCCCGCACGCGGGCACCAATCAGCCTTGCGGAGGCCCTGGCTTTCATACGATTAACTTTCAAAATACCCTTACTTTAAAGGTAACTGTTTCATCTTTAGAAAAAAACTTTATTAAATTATTTTGTCTTTATTAATAAGAACGTTATAATATAATAATTAAACATTAAAAATTTTGCTAAAAAGTTGCGAATTAATTTATTTATAAAAAATTTAAACAAAATTGAACTATCAACTTCGAAAATCTGACCAATGGAAGTTATAGAGTTATAGAACAACTCAAAACGAATATTTAAAGCTTGTAAATGCTTGGTAAATGTATTTTTTTTTATTTAGCTAATGCCTCGACAACTAATGGCCATTGGCATGGTAGGTACGGTAATTTTGAACAGTTTCACCTAGGTGACCTAGTGTCATGTGTAGTGTGTGTGTTGAGTAAGTGTCTTGTTACTTTGCAAAGTCGACGTCATTGTCTTTGCAAAGAGACGCTAATTGTATCCGAACGTCTGCGGTCCCTCCGGTGAGTACCGATCCCACAAGGACAGAAACTATATTCATTTATTAATTTATAATAAATGAAAAATTCCTGACCCTGGTGAGATTCGAACCCACAACCTTTCGGATTTTTTCGATCCAAAGGCAGGCGCTCTTACCACTGAGCCACGGAGGGGGTTTAAATGTATTTATATTAATTTTTTGCTGAGATATTGAAAATTGATTTATGCGAGCCCGCATTGGCTTGGACCCTGCGCCTCAGTGCGCGTTATTAAAATTTCCATATTTGGTCAAAAATTAACATAGAAACATTTATCAAAGCTTAAAATGTTTGGGGGAAGGGGTGTTAGTATAAACTTAGGTTCAAGTTTGGAGGCTCCGAATTTGACCGGGTTTTTGAATACTCGTAAGAATACCTACAATAAAAACGAACAACGAACCAATATTAGGCTTAGTTTTGTAATATGTACAAGAATAAAAAACCGCTAAACGCCGTAAAAATGAGTGGCGCATAAAATATTCCAGCTACAAAAGATCTGATATGAATGTTACGTGGCGCGAAAATGGATTTTCATTTGATGCAAAACAAAATTCTAGTTTTATTGTAAAAGATCTTTCCATAATATTTGCTAAATTTGAAGTAAACGCGCCACAAAAGATTAACTTTGATACAGTTTGAATTTTGAAACTCTTTTGTGGCGCGTTTACCTACTTCAAATTTAGCAAATATTATGGAAAAATCTTTTAAAATAAAACTAAAATTTTGTTTTGCATCAAATGAAAATCCATTTTCGCGCCACGTAACATTTATATCAGATCTTTTGTAGCTGGAATATTTTATGCGCCACTCATTTTTACGGCGTTTAGCGGTTTTTTATTCTTGTATCAGGAGTTTTTCAAAGTTATTTATAAATTAAATGTATGAAGTTGAATGCAATGTTCCTCTATTACACGTCAAGCTTTATAAATGGTCACCTTTGTTGCATTATCTCCCAAATCATCTAGTATCCATCGAATGTTCACTAGATTTTTTTCTATTCGAAATAGATTGAAAAAAAAAATATATTGAGATGGCCGGTAAATGAAGTCGGATTGCCCGTTGCCAGATCAAATTTAGCGTCGTAACCACTACAACTCATAAACCATTTTGGGAATAATCGTTAATTGGATTATACTTTTGTATCTTAATAACTTCTCTAAACGGCTTAACCGATTTTGATCAGTAAACATGAGTTTGAAACGTATTGACCAGTAGTATCTGATGGATCTAAGGTCAAGTATGATAACTGAAGCTATTAGGTACAGGAATTATTTAGCTTTCGAAACCGTTTTTCCACAGAAAATAGATTTTATCATATTTATGAAGCCTATAACCTAAAAATTTGAATTTTCCCGGATATGAGGTATACATCGTTAGATTCGTCTTGAGTCCTTATATAAACGCTAAGTTATTGGCACAATTCGTACGTTGAAATGTTGAGTAATTGTCGAAAAACCAAAATTTTCAAAGTTAATTTTTCAGTTTTTCGGCTATACTGAGCCGTGTGTATGTCTGATCCTGACGGCTTGGACACCATTTGAAAGCTTAAGTCAACACTATTGATTTGATATGCCTCTTCTTGATCCGAATATATATACCCCCAAAAAATATGCCGTTTTGTACCTACAAAGTCCTATAGCTGGCTTATGGGTGGTCAAAAGTCACAAACTACACCGGTTCTAAATCGGCCCTGACCCCCTCTTTAAATACAGAGAAAAAATATCAAATCGGTTTAACTTTTAAACACACATACATACATATCCACAAACATTTTCCCTTTTTTAAATAAAAATTGAGTCACATTTCTAAGCTCTATAACTTTTGAATGGTATAACCGATTTTAAAAATTAGACATGCGTTGGAAAGGTAATGATCAGTTCTATTAGAAACCGCAAAGGTTGGACTTAAATTTTCGAAGTTTTTGGGAGTTTTGGGGACCAGAACGAAAAACAGACCCTAAATAGGAAGGGCCGTAAAATCGACACCCTTGGACCAAAATGGATGGTTGACATATGAATGGATGAGTCTTTTTCTGAACTTGAAGATGGGAGTTGGCACAATTTTCAATTCAGTCAGATTTAGAAAATTGAAAATTTCGTGTATATAATAGTGTCGCGTGTAGGGGGGTGTATTTCTGCGCCACTGGCGAGAACTGCTGTTATCTGGTAATCTTTCCGATATAAAACTAACAGCTTCGATAACTAATAAATCGAAAACTATTAATTTTATCAAAAAAATGTATAATGAACATTTTTTGTTTATAATTAATATTTTTACCAGCATTTGCGGTCAAAATATAAAAAAAAAATTTCCACCCTCGAGATGAGGTGGCAACTACCCCCTTGGTAAAAGCGTCTTTCGGAATCATATAGATTTTGATCCTTGGACTATCCACTACTTATTGTCAAATTTTTAAACAAATCTATCCATTCTGTAAAAATTGCGAAGGGAAAAATTTCAGTTCCTGGACTAATTATACCTTTGGAGCTCTATAATTTCTGAACGGCTTACCTGATGTTGATCACTAAACATGAATTTGAAACGTATTGACAAGTAGTACCTGATGCATCCAAGATCGAGTATGATAACTGAACGTATTACAGGAATTATTGAGCTTGAAAAACAGTTTTTCCCATAAGAAATAGATTTGATCATATTTGTGAACCCTATAACTTAAAAATTCGAATTTTCCCAGATATAAGGTATACACCGTTAGACGCGTCCTGAGTCCTTCTACAAACGCTCAGTTATTGGCGCAATTCGTAGGTTGAAATTTTGAGTAATTGTGGAAAAACCAAAATTTTCAAAGTTTAATTTTTCAGTTTTTTGGCTATGGTGAGCAGTGCGTATGTCTCAGCTTGATCGCTTAAGGGCCATTTGAAAGCTTAACTCAACGCTATTAATTTGGTGTATTTACGGTTTTCCTGTCTTTTCTTGAACCTAAGATATATACGCCCAAAAAATATGCTATTTTGTATCTACTTAGTCCTCTAGCTAACTTACGGGTAGTCAGAAGTCAAAATTTAGACCGGTTCTGCATCGGCCCTCACACCCTCTTGAAACACAGAAAAAAAAATTCAGATCGGTTTAACTTTTCCACATACATACATACAAACATACATATCCACAAACATTTTCCATTTTTTAAATAAAAATTGAGTCATATTTCTGAACTCGATAACTTTCGGATGGTACAACCCATTTTCAAAATTAAACATGCGTTGGAAAGGTAATGATCTATGCTATCAGAAGCCGTAAAGGTCGGGCTTAAATTTTTGAAATTTTTGGGAGTTTTGGGGACGAGAACGAAAAACAGGCTTTAAATGGGAAGGGCCGTAAATTCCACACCCTTGGACCAAAATGGAGAAGTAACATATGGATGGACGAGTCTTTTCGTAAACTTTAAGATGGGATGTGGCCCAATTTTCCATTCAGTCAGGTTTAGAAAATCGAAAATTTCGTGTATATATAGTGTCGCTTGTAGGGGTGTTGTGCGCCACTGGTGAGAACTGCCGTTCTCTGTGGATATATTTTATTATTCATATAATTGATCATTTTGTAAACATTATACACAACTATAAAGTAGTGTGGAGGCACGTTTTTTACGCGGTATCCCAATTAGACCTAATCTACGGAGAATTTCCAGGAGAGATAATATTGAGCAGGAATTAAAAAGTTGTTTTCAACTCAATTCAATTCACACTCCACAGTTTCCCTTACATCTGCAGAAAATTAATTTCAGAAGTTCGGGGGTGCTGGAATTTTAAAAGTTTGGACTGGTATCCAAAATTTTCCATGCTTTTTTCTAGTCCTAATCTACAGGATCGCAGTGTTTGTCAAGCTACGACTGAATTTGGTGATAAATTTTTACTGAAGTATTGGTATTGGTCTTTTATTGGAGGAAACGATGATACTGCTGTTGCGTTAGCTATCATGCTGTTTCTATAACATTTTGATGAATTTGAGATGCTGATCTTAAAAGCTGCTGATATTGTGCCGCATTCTGAAAAAGTATGGAGGAACAGCCAATTCTCTGCGATGACGTCGCCATATATGAAACTTGAAGGACAGTATAATTGATCCGAGATCCTTTTGAAGGTTTAAAAAAATACTTTATATCTATCGTTTCTTTCTAATGCTGTGAGCAAAACTATCTCACAAGGGTGTCTCAGACTTAGCATAAGAAAATCATTTGTTTTCTTCTACCTGGTATAAGCTTAAAAAATAAGTTTGAGTTAAAATTTTTACTTATTTTTTTAAAGAAGTACGTAGTAAAGTTACTTATTTTTACGCAATGAATAAAAATCTACAATAAAAAATGGGGGCTCACATTTAACATTTTAAAGTCATCCCCCATCCCACCTCCGTGGAGGGTGGTGTTTAGTGTCATTCGGTTGATTTATTTTTAATTTTGAATACGTGTATTTTTCAGTTTTTCGATCTGATGTTCATTTCGCGAAATATTGCGGGGTTCGTATTTAAAATTTTACATTTACACTCCACCCTCTCCGTGGGGGATCGTGTTTGATATCATTCGAGAGATTTTTGAAAAATATTGAACACGTATTTTTTAATCTTTCGATTTGACGTTCGTTTGAATATTCGCTTTGTTTGTGACTCGCCCATTTCCTTACGGCCCGCTCAAATCGTCATATTTTTGAAATATACACTGTTTTGCATGTACTGAACTTACCTTATCTTAATCTGACGATTTCGAGTTTTTATAAGAATAATTTTTTTTTAGAGCCCTCAATAACGAACTCCCCTGTATTAAGAGCCAATCAGCCGTGTGATGGATGACCGAAGTTATCTTTAAGGTTTGAGTTAAAGTTAAGATAACTCTCACGGATAACGATGCCCATAACTATTTACGTAAATTCGGTGTGATGTATATGTCACCGTTATGAGATAGTTACTTCTTCAACGTTAAAATAGAAATAACATTTGAGTCACAAAGTTTAAAGTAACAAAGAGAACCTTATGTAGAAATAGTACAAGTTGGAGTGAGTGCGAGAGATTGATCGGAACATGGCACATGCTTGACAGGATGGGAAGCAGCCTTGTCAGAGTTGGTACAATTGTACCAATTTGATACAATAATTAACAACCAAACTTTTGATACTAAAGTATCTTAATGTAAAAACCTCAAATTTTGTGATATAAGAAATTTGCTTCAAATAACGTTAAACGACGTTTTTTTAGTTTTTGTACAAAATGTGTTGGTTTAGTACATTTTGTGTCACTATTTCAGTCATTCCAGTGCATTTACAAAAATGTCTCTGGCAACACTGCATATTTTTATAAATTTCAACTTATATTCAACAATTATATCTCGATTTGATTTTTGTTTTTTAAAATTGTATTGATCTAATCATCAATGACCAAAACTTCGAAGCGGTCAAAGAGTTCATATATCTAGGGAAATCGGTTAACCCCAATAATAACACATCAGGGGAAATAAAAAGACGAATAATAATTGCAAATAGATGTTATCATAGTCTATCAAAGTACTTAGCTGACAAACGTCTGTCTCAAAAAAATCGTATAAGGCTGTATAGAACATTGATAGCCCCCGTTCTCACATATGGATCAGAGGCATGGACGCTAACTAAAACAGATGAATCCGCTCTATCGATTTTTGAAAGAAAGGTGCTACGTAAGATATTCGGAGCGGTTTGTGAGAACGGAATATGGAGGCGTAGATATAACTTTGAATTGCAGAATATCTACAAGCATACGTTTGGTGGAAAAGATATTATCACTATAATTAAGCGAAACCGCCTGCAGTGGGCAGGACACGTAGCCCGGGCCCCTGAATCGAACATGATAAAAAAGATTCTAACAGCGCAACCCGTGGGAATGAGAAGACGAGGTAGACCAAAGCTGAGGTGGATGGACGGGGTAACACAAGATGCCGAGAAGATCGGAGTCGGCAACTGGAAAATGCAAGCAAGGAACAGAACAGAATGGTGTAGAAAGCTTGAGAAGGTCGAGGCCCTCTAAGGGCTGTAGCACCAAGATGATGATTGCCCTTCTATTCTTAAATTATAAGCTTTACTTTTTATTGTTTTAATCTTATTATTACCTACGTGCTTTTAATTGTTATTTGAGGTCTATCTTTTTGATATTTTTAATTGTGTTCTGCTTTATATTTGATATTAAATTAATAACATGCCGCACAAAATCCTAGGACAATTTGAAGCAGCGTTCTTCCTTGAATATTCACTTGATTTCTATCTAAAAATAAATCAAAAGGTAAACCTAACCTTATATTTAATAACTACAGAGTTATCTCATAACTTGAGGTTTAACGTCGCGTTATAAAGTGACATTTGATACATATATCAGATAACTCAGTAACTGTCAAGAAATAACGCAAGTAGTTAAGAGCACACAGTACCGATCAACAGGTAGCAACAAACGCGGTCCAAGATTGGGAAAGTTCTGCGAACTTTCAAATGTGAGGCAATAGTGCGTCGGTAATTCGACACTGATAGTGACGTTTATATTATCAAAAACATAATTTTTATACACATAGGCGCGAAATGTTATAAAAAAATCGATTTTTAGTCGTTCCAATGTGACACAAAATCTAGGCACGGGATAAAAAAGTTTATTTGAAGAAAGTGTATTTTTTTGTCTTTCTTAATGGCGGTATAGGCTCCTTTTTCAATACTTTATTTAGTTATAGAGTAATTTCCACATACTAACATATTTCTGAAATTGGGCTCTGTACCGCCATTCTTTATTATATTACGAATATGTGTGCCAAATATCTCGCCAAAATATTCAAAATTAGAGCCGCAATCTTGGAACGCGGTTGTTGCTACCTGTTGCTCGCTACTGTTTGCTCTTAAGTTAAATATGATACATTACACCAATTCGAGGATTATAACTTAACTACAGGATAACTTTACGTTAAAAATAACTTCGGTCATCCATCACAGGGCTGAATATATTATGGTAGATGTACATTTGCGCGGTTCTAGGTTTCTCCCAATGTGATCATCTGACGCGCTCAAGTAACTACAAAAATCCCCGCTTGAGCTCATCTACCACTATGTTATTTAAATATCAAAACACCTCTCTCAAATTATGCTTTTTTTTCGATGATTCGATATTATTTATAAAAAATATCTAATTTATACTTATTTGTAGTGTGCCACAAATGGTTTGCTATAAATAACTAATTTTTCCCAAGTAGAGAAAAAATTGTTTTAATTTCCTCAAAACGAACCATTCAGTACACGTCGCTTTCCGGAAAAGCCAGAGCCAGCTTCTAACAATCCACCCTCTTTTCTCCCCATGCACATCCACATATAATCCACAAATAAGTACCCGATTCAAATCCCTTCTTGTTCCCCTGGGCAGACACGGCTCGCCACTAATTGCAGAATAACAGTCGAAGGGCCGAAACACATTTTGAGAACGCATATGTGGCTCTTTCCAGCCATTTTTCCTGATGCTGCACTTATTTAATTACTATTTCATTGCCCAGATCGTAGAGCAAGTTACACTTCAAAAAATTTGGGGATCGCGAAGAGTTTTTGATTTATTTAAGACAACTTAAATATTTTATTTTATTTACTGAATGGTTAGGTTAATAGAATTATGGAAGTTGAACAAATGCCAGACGAATGGAGAAGCAGTATATTAGTACCTGTCTACAAAAACAAGGGAAACATAGAACAATGTACAAACTACAGGACTATAAAACTACTTAGCCACACCATGAAAATATGGGAGAGAGTAATTGATAGACGGATACGTGAAGAAACCGAAATATCTAATAATCAGTTTGGCTTTATACAGCGAAGATCAACAACAGATGCAATTTTCATTGTAAGGCAACTGATGGAAAAATACAGGAATAAAGAGACCAACGCTCATATGGTATTCATTTGTCTTGAGAAAGCATGTGGTAGAGTTCCTCGAGAGATTCTGTGGTGGGCACTCAATAAGAAAGGAGTCCCTGGCGAATATGTAAAGATTGTGAGAGATATGTATAAGGGAGTAACGACTAGTGTTGGGACAGGTGTGGGAGAGACTTATAAATTTCAGGTGAAAGTAGGATTGCACCAAGGCTCGGTGCATAGTCCTTATTTATTCCCATTAATTTTGGACCGGATAACTGCGAAACTACAGGGTAGCATTCCATGGTGCCTAATGTATGCTGATGATGTAGTGTTAATAGGAAATAGTGAAAGAGACTTAGAACAAAAACTGAAACAGTGGAGACAAGCTCTGGAGGAAAAAAGTTTAAAACTTAGTAGGACAAAAACAGAGTATTTGGAATGTTCATTTAAAGATGGAGTTACTACAAATAAAATGGTATCTTTGGATGTTGAAATGATAGGATCGGTATTACAGAGTAATGGAGAAATAGATGGAGATGCATGCAGTAGAATTAGGGCTGGATGGATGAAGTGGAAAGAAGCGAGTGGTGTGTTGTGTGACAGAAAACTTCCAATGAAGCTAAAGGGAAAATTCTATAAAACAGCCATAAGACCGGCTATGATATACGGAACTGAATGTTGGGCAGTGAAAAACAAAAGAGGAACAACGAATGCATGTGGCGAAAATGCGAATGATTAGATGGATAAGTGGAGTGAAAAAGAAAGATAAAATTAGAAATGAGTATATTAGGGGAAGTCTAGGTGTGGCACCAATTGATGCCAAAATGAGAGAGCATAGGTTAAGACGGTTTGGTCATGTTCAACGTCGAGACGTTAATTACGCAATGCGAAGAATAGCTGAAGTGCAGATTCCTGGAAGGAGTAGGAGAGGAAGACCAAAGAAGACCTGGGGGAGATGATAAGGCAGGACATGTTGGTAAAGGAGATTAACATTGATATGACCCAAGATAGAATTGTGTGGAGAAATGCAATTAGGGAAGCCGACCCAGCATAGGGATAAGGCAAAGAGAATGATGATGATGTTAGGTTGGACTTATTTTTTCATATGTACAAGGTTTTATGATCAGCAATATCCCAAATAACACCGAACTTGTAACCCAATAATTTCTCAAATAAACAAAAACCATAAAATAATAATTATCCGTTGAGACTTCTAGCCTAGATTCTTTTCATAATCGTATGCTTTTTGTAAATTATATACAGTGCTTTTCAGATAAAACTATCCACCTTAAATAACTTTTGAACCACTGATTTTTAGGACAAGCCCAAAAACACGTCAAATAATATTTAAAGTGTGAAATATTATGCCATATTTAAGCTTGCTGGGAATGGCACCCTCTTATTTCCCGTACCATCCCTTAAATTTTTTAAAATTACTACCACCTTTTTTATATGATATTTGGATTCTCCTAGTTGTACTGATTTCAAAAATGGATGACACATGATGCTTATAGTGATTAGTTTATGAGAAAAATAAATAAAAAATCAAGAATACTGGATTGAAAAAAATAATTTTTTCAACAATTCTATTACAAACAATAAGAGAAAGATGAACTAATACGCAATTAATGCGGTAGTACAGAGGAGTGGGAATATGGATTCTACCGGTTTGAGACCATTTCTGAATGAAAAAGCGCTCTACAGGTAACTGCACTTGTAGATCCCCTACACAAGGTTTTGTAAGATTAATTAACCTCGTCAATATGCTCAGTTTTAGTATGGTATTCCACAGTATGGCCCCACTATTACGATGCCATTATAGCTTCTGAATTGTTTTGTTGTGTTTCTTAAAAAAACTTAATTTTCTATATTAATATGGGGCTCGAGGATAGTTCTTCGATCTCGAAAGTTACAATATTTGGGACATATTATGCGCAATGAATCCAAATATGTCCTTCTACAAGCCATCCTGGAAGGAAAATATTTGGAAAGCGAAGTCCAGGAAGAAGAAGAACATCCTGGTTAAAGAACCTCAGAACCTGGTTCAGCATTTATCATTTATGCAGCATTTCCGCGCTGCTGAAGGTAAGATAAATATTGGCATTATGATCGCCCACATTCGTCACAGATAAGCACATCAAGAAACAAAAGAGAAATACTCAATATTTAGGCGTTTATCTAGTAAAATGTTATAATACCAGAAATATATCTTAAACTTACAAAAATATAGTACCCTGCTCCAATGATTGTTAAGCAAAATACAATTTTTTGACATTAAATCATAGGTACAATTATTACAATAATTAGTCGGAGAGATAGAAGCTGATTTTGTGCGTGATAAGTAATATGGAAAAACTATACGGGCATATGTTGAATTAGTTATGTACATGACTTTCCCCAACGGCCGGAAAGCAGAGTGGGGGAAGAGGGTAGTTTTAAGGGGTCAAAGTCGCGGTTTTTATTATTTTTTTTTGTGACGCTCATGATCGAGATAGTGCACCAAAATTTGAGAATAAGTAGGTCCTGACGTAACTAACTAAAATCTCGATGGGTGGAACGCTGCGTGGCCGACAAAGGGGTGGGCGTAGGGGTGAATATAAAAAATATAAGGGTTTTTTGCGACGTTCGTGATTGAGATAGTGCACCAAAATTTGGGAATAAGTAGACCATGAAATAACTAAGTAAAATTCCCAGAGCGGAAAACCAGAGTTGGGGATGAGGGTAGTTTTAAGAGGTCAAAGTCGCAGTTTGTATTATTTTTTTGTGACGCAGCACAACATTTGTCCCCTTTGCAGCGTTCCACCCCTGGAGATTTTAATTAGTAATGTCATGATCTACTTATTCCCACATTTTGGTGCACTATCTCGAATACGAACAGCATAAAATAACCCCTTATATTTTTATACTCACCCCTGTGCACACCAAGCAGTGTTCCGCCCCTGGAGATTTTACTTAGTTACGTCATGACCTACTCACTCCCAATTTTGGTGCACACATCTCAATCACGAACGTCGTAAAAAGCCCCTTACAATTTTTTATATTCACCCCTGCCTCACCCCTTCGTCGGCCAAGCAGCGTTCCACCCCTAGAGATTTTACTTGGTTACGTCATGACCTACTTGTTCCCAAATTTTGGACTCTCGATCATGAGCGCCACAAAAAAAAATAATAAAAACCGCGACTTTGACCCCTTATAACTACCCTCGTCCCCCACTCTGGTTTCCGGCCGTTGAGGAAAGTCATGTACACAACTAATTCAACATATCCTATAGTTTTTCCATATTACTTATCCCGCACAAAATCTGCTCCCAGCTCTTAGATTAAATTTGTTCCATTTTTTCTAACTAACCATGTACATTCAATTTGTTTTGCGTTAAGCATCCCTTTTAAAAATGTATAAAACCAATTTTCTCATTTAAATGGCAAATGCGTATAGATTTTTAATTTGGAATTTGCGAGATTATTTGAAAAGTACAAATATAAAGCTAAAATGATTTTTAATGGAGGTCACTGATTAAATTTTTTACTCCAAAAATTTCGGCGACATGTTTGTTCGTTCTATTCAAAAAGAGTGATATTACTGTAGGTATAGAATAAAAAATACAACAACTAGCCCAGTAAATGATCGTTTTGGAGTGTAATTTTCAGTCACGACGGATTTGCTTGAAAATTTGGATTTAGATTCCTCTAAGAACAAAACAAAAGAATTGAATCGAATGGTGGCATTCTGCGCGATATATGGACTCAAACTCAACGCAAGAAAAACAAAGTTTATGGTTATTAGTAAACAGGCAGCCGTAAATAATAATAACTATAACGTAACAATCGGTAATGACTCAATTGAACGAGTAAGTAATCTTGTATATCTGGGTACTCATATTAATGAAAGCTGGAACCCTAGTACAGAAATAAAAAGTAGAATTGCCAAAGCAAGAACAAGTTTTATGAAATTTAAGAAAATCCTGTGCAGTCATGATCTAAATTTGGAACTTCGCATAAGAATGGTCCGATGTTATATATTCCCAGTACTACTTTACGGGGTTGAAGCATGGACACTGACAGAATCGCTTTTAAAAAACCTAGAAGCATTTGAAATGTGGGTCTACCGCCGTATTCTGAAGATCAGTTGGGTAGAAAGAGTCACAAACGAAAGGGTTTTGCAACGTTTGAATAAAAGTTGCGAAGTAGTGAACACGGTTAAAAGGCGCAAATTGGAATACTTTGGTCATATAATGCGTCACCCAGAAAAATATGACATACTTCACCTTGTCATGCAAGGTAAAATAATGGGAAAAAGAAGTGTGGGCCGCCGTACAACTTCTTGACTTAAAAACCTACGCCAATGGTTTGGGAAAACTAGCACTGAACTATTTCGTGCGGCTGTAAATAAGACAATGATTGTTAATATGCTGCACAACATGAGAGCCAACGATCGACAAGCGGTCTCGGCACCTTAAGAAGAAGAAGAACAAAACCAAACGGACCACGCTGCAGCGCTACGCTGTGGATCCACAAAAGTAGTTTCCTATGATTTACCGTGGGTTCTTATTACTCCGGTCAACTTACGCATCCGAGGCTACAAAAATTACCATCAAGCTGAAAATTGGCAGGATTGTTCAAAATAGCATCATAAATGAAATCTAAAAAGTCCTCATAAATCCGACCCCTGCTAAATTTTTACGCGGAGTCAAAGGTCACCAAATATGGTTTTTAGCGATTTTCAGCGAAACGGTAAGTTTTATCGTAAAATTAGTTCCAACAAAAAATGTAGACTAGATAATTATCTATAAAAAATATTTTATTACTTTTTTTCCTAAGGGCCACCGTTTTTGAGATATAACGATTCAAAAAGTGGTAATCGTCATAATATGCGCTCACGTTTCAACACCACTTTTGAGGTAGTGTACTTAGCGCGTTTTTTTAACGTGGTTTCCCCAGTAGGCCTATTCCACGGATCTGTTATGATTCTGTTTAATTTAAAGCTATTTAATAATTGATATTGGCAAGGGTTAAAAATGATAAAAGATTTAAAAAGCGGTATAAATTAAAAAAAAGGGAAATTTATCAAACTGGTTCATAATTTTCTAATACTTCTGCTTCCCTTGTTCTTCTTCTCATTGTTCTTCTTCCTCTTCTTCACCTTCTAGTTCATCTTCTTCTTCTTCTTCTTCTTGTTCATCCTGGGTGCAAGTAAATTGTCCCAATAATGACACATCGCATGGCTCCTCGATAGAATCAAATGAATCCTCAATTGTTGGTGATTCACCATTGGAGCACGACCGGTTTTGAAAATTAGTGCATGCTACCGAACAAAACAGTCCAACTTTTTTGCAACTACAATTAGCGCTACATCCCTTTTTACAGTTGGAAAAATTGTGTTCAGGAGTTTTTCCGGCGCAGGGGGGAGTAAAGTTTGAATTGGTTCTAATAACTGTCGACTAATTTCTATCCCAGTCTTTTGGATTTAGCTCATAACCAAGCCACACTTGAACTTGGTAATATACCCGAAAAAGATATTGATGAGCAGCCGCTGAGGTTGGAGGAAGACAAGATAACTGCACTTTTTTTTTGATTCGAGTACTTTTAAAAAACATGCATATCGAAGCTTATTTAAGCACGTTGTTTTCTTAGGCGCTCCATACATAGAGAGAATAAACCTAATTCCGTTGGAAGTAACTTCTTGTGGAGTTGAATTAGTTTTTTTAAAAACTTCAGCACATTCAAGTAGATCTTGTTTTTCAAACATTTTAAAAACAGTCGTTTTATCCCTCCTGAAAAATGCAGATGTCGTATCACAACCAGTTATTGCGTGTAAAAATAGTATATGATTTTGACATGTTGCAAAAGTAGATAACCTTTTCGATGAATATATTTCCGATTGGTGTTGAGCTTTTCCAGGTTTAAAAAAAAAAAGATAGTTTTTTCGATTGGAGTTCTACAAGTGATTAATACTAGCAAGTCTACATCTTCACCTACAACAATAGTTGTATTTGTTAAATTGAATTGCTCTATGGCTGTTTCAATTATCATTACGTCAGCATCATTATTAGCTTGTTTTTCCGATATATTTTCAGCAATAAACTTATCTTTCAGCATTGAAATGAACCGAGATTTGTTTTAAGTATTTGCAAGAAATTTCTGTTGAGTGGTAGATACTGTACCGCCGTACATATCAATTTACTATTTTTGTTGGGATTAAGCCCTAAAATTCAAATAATTCTTATTATTTTCGCGTTACATTAACTTTGTAAAGATTTTTTTGTTGGCACTGTAATATAATACAGCTTATACATTTCATCCCTCGGTAGACCGCAAGCTGTATAGTAGAAACATTATCATATTTATAATCTTATATTATTATGTGTAATATAAGTTAAGTTAACCGATAGAATATTATGTTTACTTGTATTACAGCTTCAGTGATGTATATACCTGGTGTACTAATACATATTGTATATTATTATGACGATTAGAAGTCTTTCAACTCTTTGAATCGTTGTATCTCAAAAACAGTGGCTCTTAGGAAAAAAACTATTAAGATATTTTTTATAGATAATTATCTAACTTAGGTACATTTTTTATTAGAGCTAATTTTACGATAAAACTTACCGTTTCGCCGAAAATCGCTAAAAACCATATTTGGTGACCTTTGACCCCGCGTAAATTTTTTAGCACGGGTCGGATTTATGAGGACTTTTTAGATTTCATTTATGATGGTATTTTGAACAATCCTGCCAATTTTCAGCTTGATGGTAATTATTGTACCCTCACTCCTATTTCTGAGTCTAACTAGACCGGTCTATTATGTAGAGTGGCCGTCGCACCCCAGACGAGCGAGTGTAGCCGGCCACAGTCGCTCGTTTGGGGTGTAACGGCCACTCTACATAAGAACCCACGGTAAATCATCGGAAATTACTTTTGTGGATCCACAGCGTAGCGCAGCAGCGTGGTCCGTTTGGTTTTGCCCTAAGGGCCAAACCAGACGGCCACTCTGCAGCGCTACTCTGTGGATCCACAGAGCGGCTGAAACAGGCGATTTTGTATAAAGGCTGTGGCGATTAATTTAATGGGTGAGAAAAAACAGTAAGTTTAATCGAATGATTAAAAACTTGCCGGCTAATATTTCTTTAAAAAGGTGTGTTCGTCAAAATCAATGGTTGTAATGTCCATAGTTTTAAATATTTTATAAAATTTCAACGCTTTTGAAAAAATACCAGTAAACTCCATAAATGTAATTAAGACGAACCAGAAAAAAACAGCTATATCACAGAAAGAAGCACATAAAAAATCAACCAGTATATCTGTATACCAATCTGGTATAATACAGGCGTAAAATAGTTTAATACAACCTGACAACTGAGTGAAAGTGAAAAACATGTTAGCTTGCAACCCCCCTTTTAACTGATATCTTATCGTTTTGTTTTCAACAACAAACAATAAAACCTTTTTTGACCTAGGATGGGACCCCACTATTTAACATAAATAAACACACAAGATTGTATGTATTTGTTTTGTTCAGTTCAAATGTATCCAATGTATAATAAAATGTAAATATAAATAGAGAAAACATTGCTTATAGAATTTTTTCTTTTCGATAGGACTACCTTCTGTAAAATCAGAAACAAATAATTCAAAGATGACGTCCCACGCGTTTCCTTTTAATGCCCTATAAATATGCCCCCGGGCTCTTGTAACACATATCCGGTCTGTTTTGCACTTCAGTCAAAAACCGTTCCGAGTCGAAATTCGTGTTAGGTGCTCACCCTATAAATTCTCGTAAATATCTGCGGCAGCTACAAAAGTGGTCCGCTGAATGGCGTTTGCCACTAGTGGACGCCACTAGCAGTGAGGCTCGGCAACTGTGACTGGCAACAGTCGCTCGTATGGGGTGCTACGCCCACTTCACATAAGAACCCACGGTAAATCATTGGAACCTGCTTTGTGGAACCACAGAGTAAAGGTTCAGAATGGCCCGTCTGGTTTGGGCCTACCCTCTGCTTCATTAGAGAGATATCGCAAAGGCTAACGTTAATACCGTGTCAAGACGTTAATAAGGTATAACGTTCTATTTCAACATAGGCATCAAGAGAGTTATCGCAAATGGTGTGGGGCGGGGTTAAACGTTATTATTATGACAACCGACGTTTGGGATTAAATGTTACCTAGAAATTAATGTTGAGGAATACTATAAATGTTTTTTTATTGAAAAATGAATTTGGATTCTGAGCAGGTTGACTTGCATTTTAATTTTAATAAATTAACCAACAATAAATATAAATAATCAGTATAAAAATAATATAAAATATCTGAATAACTAATATCCTAACCACAAAAAGTAGTCTATTGTAGGCAAAATAAGAACACATGTTTTCCTCAACACAGGAAAAACGATGATTCACAGTTTTTACTTTATAAAATATGTATTCTATAAATTATTTTGATGTTTCATCTCAAATGTCAAATTAGCGTTAACGTTATTACCGTCCCTTATTTCAACCTAAATAGCGGGACACGTTATCCGGTATTATCGTAACAGTCAATCTGCGTTTGCGTACATGTCAAAATAGCGTATTCCGCTATAAGCGTGCGATAAAAATGCTTTTGCGATATCTCTCTATTATTTGACCTGAGCCCAGCGTTGATTTTACTTAGGGGATGAAAGCCACCCCTTCTCGAGGATGAAAAAACATAGACGTTCAAAATAAATAACTAAAAAAATAAACTATTTTATTGAAAAACATATTGTTAGTAAAAATGTAACCCATAAAAAAAACCAAAAAAATGTATTTATAAAGTTTATGGATCCAGTAGAATCAAAGTTGTAGCACATGAAAACTAGGTTATTCAAATTACTAGGTTATTATTATAACTCTGTTAAAGGGCAATGGAGCGTGCTATGTTGGGAATTTCACCACGAGACAAGATCCCAAACCGACAGTTACGACAAAGAACAGGAGTGGCTAATGCAGTAGAGAGAGTAGCAACACTTAAATGGAACTGGGCAGGTCACGTGGTTCGAATGACAGATAATAGATGGACAAAGCAGATACTGAAATGGAGACCAAGAGATGATGCCTACCGAAGCAGGGGTCGTCCACCAACACGTTGGACTAATGATCTAAAACGATGTCATAGGAATTTGATGCAAGAAGCACAATATCGAAATATATGAAACATTATGAGGGAGATCTATGTCCAGCAGTGGACAAGCAAATATTGAATGATGATGTGATTTATAGCAATATTTTTCAAATTTAAAGTTTTATGCAAGTTCCCTATTTGATGGTAACACGGAAAATTACACGGTATCGCCGTATTTCATGTTCAATTACTGGCCTAATTTACTGTATAGAATAAAAAAATACAGCAACGTAAACAGGGCATTTATGGGATTAAAAGACCAGTCTCCTGGCGCTGCAATTCATTAAAACCAGCTTTCTGCCCATTAAAACATAATGCCATTTTAAAACTGGCCATCATCTCTTTTGCTAAATTAATATTTCGTTTTAGCATGCATATTAGTGGAATTTTTAATTCGTTTTTTGTTACAAAAGAGATGTAAATATTCGTAATTTGTTTTAACAATGTTAAACAATACTAAAAAGAAAACACTGTTTTATAAAAAGAATTAAAATACAACAATTGTAATGAAATATGTTACACTGTTAAATTCCTTATATCTTCGAGATGTAAAATATCAATTTAAACATTACTTAGAACAGAATAGAAATATGCTTTATTGTCACTGAAAATTATACAATTTTATGGACAAAGCTTAACATAGAGTCACGAAAAAGATATACATAACAATAAGAAATACAATTTTATAAAATTAGATAAATCGTCAATAAAAAAAAATACACAAGTTAAAAAAGTGAAGTAAAAAAATAAAAACCAATATATTGCAAAATTACTATAAATTGCAAAATTGAACATACAACATAATATAATAAAACACAAACAAAGGAACTAATAAGTTTAAGCTGCTGTATGTGACACCCAAATGTAGATAAATACACTTTAGTTACTTGTACATTACTGTGATTTCTTAGTTAGTCATTAAGAAACTTTTCTACTGAATAATATGGTCTTTTAGATAAATGAGCTTTTGTCATTTTACGGAACTTAAGAAAGGATGTTGCAGATTTAAGTTGTAAAGGGAGATGGTCGTATAGTTTTTTTGCGGAATATAGTATAGATTTCTTTACTAACTCAGAAGACGGGATCGGTAAATAGACATCAAAAGTTGAATTTCTGGTGGAGTAGTCATGATGAGGCCCTGCTGGAAAGACATGCATGTGTTTACGAATTAAGCAAACAGTTTCTAAAATATACAAAGATGGAAGGGTTAAAATTTCGTAATCTTTAAAGTAACTTCTGCAATGGGTTGTTCTTCTGAGGCCAAACAGATAGCTTATTGCTCTTTTTTGTAATTTGAAAATAACATCAAATTGGGCAGCTGTACTAGACCCCCAAAAAGGAAGACCATATCGAAGATGAGACTCGAATAATGAAAATATGTTATTTTAGAAGATGCTAAATTGAGTTCCTTCGAAACAGATCTTATGGCATAGCAGGCTGAGGCGAGTTTCTTACTTAACAAATCGATATGAAGGGACCATTTGAGGTTGCTGTCTAAAATAATACCAAGAAATTTTACAGAATCATCGGTCGAGATCTGGCTGCTATTCACAAGCAGGGGTTGAAGAGTACCTTTATATGATAATGCTACCGTTTTATCCACGTTAAAGGAGAGTAGATTAGAGTCAGACCAGGATTTTATCGTAAGAAGATCAGAAGTTATAGTTGCATGAAGAGTTGCAATAGTTGAGTTGCTCCAAGTGATACTGGTATCATCATCAAAAAGAAAAAATTTTCCATCGATTTTTAAATTAGTGATGTCATTTATAAAGATAAGGAAAAGTAGAGGACCCAATACTGAACCTTGTGGTACTCCACATACAATGTTTTTGAGACTAGAGTCAGTATCATTTGCTCCAACCAGTTGTTTCCTATTATCTAAGTAAGATTTGAACCAATTCAAAGAAATACCTCGAATTCCATAGAAATTAAGTTTTTTAATCAAAATGTTGTGATTTACACAATCAAAAGCTTTGGAATAGTCACATAAAACAGTGGCAGTATAAAGATTATTGTTTAGTGCTTGGTAAACCTCGTGAAGTACAGAAAACATGGCATCAGTTGTACATTTATTAGTTAAGAAGCCGAACTGATTTTGTGATAAAATATTGTTATCAAAGAGAAAGGATTTTTTCAAATGATGTTATCAAAGAAGTCGGGTTTTTATGAGCCTCTCAATAATTTTGGAGAGTACCGGTAGTAGGGCAATAGGTCTATAGTTGCAGGCATTAGATTTTTCGCCACCTTTATGAAGAGGAATAATAATGGCTGTCTTTAGGAACTCTGGAAATTTACCGTTTTCAAAGGAATCATTAATTAGTGACACGAGGAGTTCTAACACATTATCTGTGACATTTCACATATTATCACTTCGGATAAGCTGTTTGCTAATTGCTTAAAATATGTGAAATTGATTTAAAATCAACACCCCTAGATATTTATGAAGAAAAAGAAAGAAGAAGTATCATATCGGTAACAGAAATAATAGCAGAGAGACTTACACAATTCAAAAATATAACAACAACACAACACAAAAATATAAATGTTAAAAAGACCAAATATACACACACACCCAAACTTATATGGAACCACCATGTATTTCAAAGTAATATTTATTTCTTTTTAAAAAACTTGTTACTGTTACGAAGAATAAAGGTTTTTATTAAAAATAAACAAATATAATATAAGACAATCGGATAGTACGGCTCGGTACGGTATAGGTTATTTGCTTGAGTTTCAAATTGAACGAAAATAAATAAACTAACTTTTGCGTCCAAAAACGAAAATATGCCTCACGAGGGGTTATAGAACTTACAACGAGGAAAGATTGTTGGTCTTGTGGAGAAAGAAATGTTCCCAGAGGGACATAGCTGTAGAGCTAGGCGTAATACAGGACGTTGTGACCAAAACCTATGCTAGGTAACAGGAACTAGGAAAGCTCAAAAATAAAGCAAGGGAAAGTCGCCAAAAGTAATAACGGCTCTCCACGATCGTTTAATTGTCCAATCAGCTGGAAGACGCCCGACCATTTCTCATCTGCAGCTCCAAAGGCAGCTTTTGGAAGCTACAGGTGTAACTGTTTTAGTTGAAACGATAAGAAGAAGAGTTCGTACCAAGAAGTATACAGCAGGAGACAGTTATGGGTTCCACAGTTATCCAGGCAGCACAAGATTGATCGCCAAAATTGGTGTCTTCACCACCAAAACTGGAACATTGGGAATTGACAAAATGTGTTATTTTCAAAAAAAAGGCAGGATTTGTGTAAAATCAGATGACCCACGAAATCGTGTACTTAGAGGTCGAGAAAAACAAGCAAGAACGAAAACTATCTGTTCACAAATATACACGGGGAAGTGTAATGTTCTGGAGAGGAATTGTGGTCCGTAAAAAACTCCTTTAATTTTCATCCAATCAACTTTAACTACTCACAGGTATGTTGATAACCTGTAGTCAGGCTCTGGAGAGGTGCAACAGGAGAAAATTTAATTTTATTGCATGATAATGGACCTCTACATGCCATTAGAGTGACTACAGACATCATTGAAGCAGACGGTATCCCTTGTTTGGAGTGGCCTGGTTGCTCACCCGAGCTTAATCCTATAGAGTATTTGTGGGATATGCTTAAAAGAAAAATTACCGCTCTCCAGGATAATTCACAAAACACCGCACGGCTAGTAGGAGCTGCTCTTAAAGGATGGAGCAACCTACCACAACAATATGTTGATAATTTAATTAGGAGCGTGCCCACGCAAACTGAAGCTTGCATAAGGACTAGAGGTGATAACACTGACTACCACAAAAAGATACAAAAAAAATTCACAAGGAAAAAGTTTTCCTGTGGTTGGCTGTATACCATGTAATACAAAAAACAGTAAAATGCTGTATAAAAGGTATATTTAAAAACCCTCAAATGGGACACTTCAAAATCACATCACTAGTTTTCGACTGGTTTACCAGTCATCATCAGTGCTTGCCTAAAATGAATATAACCTGATAAAATAATACAAAGATATTGAAATTTTGACTATAGTCCTGTCGCCAGGGGGGGTACAACGGTCTCCTTAATTCAGATGGACTTACCCAAGTTTTTTTATGTATTTTGACCAGTAGAACACGAATTTTTTGGGTAACAGTTGATCCGGATGTCTATGAGATTGTTATAAAAAAAGAACTTGAGGAATTATGTAACAGAGATTCTTCGCAAAACAAAACATTTTTTTGTATTTTTTGGGCGATTCTCATCAAAAAATGGTCTTACAAGTTTTTTCGTAGGATGCATAATTTTCGAGATAAGCGCGGTTAAGCTTTAAAAAAATCGAAAAAGTGCAATTTTTTAACCTGAATAACTTTTGATTTAAAAATAAAATAGCAATTCTGCTTTTGAAAGTTCAAGTCAAATTATATCGGTTTTGATTATTTGCATTGCTAAAAATTCAGTTTTATTTGTTAAACAAAGCCATAAACACATAGTGTTTCCCGTGCCAAATACATGCGTTTTAATGCATTCTACGTAGAAATAGCTTCGCTTGCACTTGTTACCTAACTACATACTCGTTCGATTTTAAATGGGAGATCATTGAAAACACCACTCAAGCACTATGTGTTTATAGCTTTCTTCAACAATAAAAAAATAAATTTTTAGCAATGAAAGTAATCAAAACCCATAGAATTTGACTTGAACTTTCAAATGCGGTAAGCAGAATTGCTATTTTATGTTTCAATCAAAAGTTATTCGGGTTCAAAAATTGCAATTTTTAGATTTTTTGAAAGTTCAACCGCGTTTATGTCGAAAACTATAATACATCCTACGAAAAAACTTGTAAAAACATTTTTTGTTTAGAATGACCCAAAAAATACAAAAAAATGTTTTGTTTTGAGAAAAATCGCTGTTATGTGATTCCTCAAGTTCTTTGTTTATAACAATCTTATCGACATCCGGATCAACTGTTACCCAAAAAATTCGTGTTCTACGGGTCAAAATACATAAAAAAACTTGTGTAAGTCCATCTGAATTAAGGAGGCCGTTGTACCCCCACTGGCGAGAGGACTACTAGGGATAAAAAAATATCAGTTATACTCACGTGCAATATACATGCTAACCACCAAGATAGTATTTAACAAAAATATTATGGTCAAAGCCCAGTAAAAGAAGTCCGTCAAGGAAACATTGGTTTAAAAAGCTACATAAAGTATGGATGTTTAAAATATTAAGCTAATCTGCCCCAGGTAACATCTGAGATGTGGATTTGACTTGTTTACATAGTAATACATTGTTTGACTTCGTGTGTTCGTTTTTTTAAATTCGCACGAAATAGTAAGAAATATCAGATGATTCCATATACGTTTGGGTGTGTGTATGTGTTGCACTAGGTCAAGCAACCCGACACCTACAAGAATAATACTTGATGACCTAGAACTGGAAGGTGTCGACACCTTCATATACTTAGGCTCGCTGCTAACTAAAGATAACAATTTCAGTAAAGAAATTAAAAGAAAAATAGTGCTCGCCAATAAGTGTTACTATGGCTTAAGAAGACAGATGGCCTCAAAAATACCTAGAAAAATTAAACTGACTGTATACAATACAATAATAAGACCAGTGCTAACATATGGTTCAGAAACTTGGTCACTTACACAGAATGACCAAGAACTGCTCAAACGTTTTGAGCGAAAAATACTAAGACGAATATATGGAGGCATAAAAGAACAAAATTTGTGGCGCAGGCGTTACAACTTTGAGTTGTATAGAAGTTTTCGAGAACCTGACGTTGTAATATTCATTAGGGTAAATATGCTTTATTGCCACTGAAAATTTTTACAATTTTATGGACAAAGCTTACATACAGTCAAAAGAAAAACATAATATAAATAACAAATAACAACTACAATTTACTAAAATTAGATAAATCGTCAATAATGTACAGTATAAGATATAAAATCCAAGACAAAAACAATTTATTGCAAAATATATATAAATTGCAAATTGAACATACAACAAATAAAATAAAATAGGTACAACATAAGGAACTGACAAGATTATGCTACTGCGCATGGAACCCAATTTTCTTAGTTATTCATTAAGAAATTCTTCTATTGAATAAATGGATAGATAGTCTTTTGGATAGATAGGCTTTTGTCATTTTTCGAAACTTAGGGAAAGATGTTGCAGATTTAAGTTGTAACGGAAGATGATTGTACAGTTTCTTTGCGGAATATAATATAGATTTCTTTACTAACTCAGTGGATGGAATCGGTAAATAAATATCAAAGATTGAATTTCTGGTGGAGTAAAGATGATTGGGCCTTGATGGAAAGACATGAAGGTGTTTATGAATTAAACAAACCGTTTCTAGAATATATAAAGATGAAAGTGTTAAAATTTCGTGATCTCTGAAGTAACTTCTGCAATGTGTAGATCTTCTGAGGCCAAACAAATATCTTATTGCTCTTTTTTGCAATCTAAAAATGACATCAAATTGAGCAGCTGTACTAGAACCCCAAAAAGGAAGACCATATCGAAGATGAGACTCGAACAACGAAAAATATGTTATTTTAGAAGATGCTAAATTGAGTTCCCTTGAGACAGATCGTATTGCATAGCAAGCTGAGGCGAGTTTCTTACTTAACGAATCGATATGAAGGGACCATTTGAGGTTGCTGTCTAAAAAAATACCAAGAAATTTTACAGAATCAACGGTACTGATCTGGCTGTTATGAAGTGGCAAAGGTCGAAGAGCTCCTTTATAGGATAATGCTACTGTTTTATTTACGTTAAAAGAGAGTAAATTAGAGTCAGACCAGGTCTTTATCGTCAGTAGATCCGAAGTTATAGTTTCATGAAGAGATGCAATAGTTGAGTTGCTCCAAGTGATACTGGTATCATCAGCAAAAAGAAAAATTTTCCCATTGATTTTTAAATTAGTGATGTCATTTATAAAGATAAGGAACAGTATAGGACCCAATACTGAACTTTGTGGTACTCCACATACGATGTTTTTGAGACTAGAGTCAGTATCATTTGCTCTAACTAGTTGTTTCCGATTATTCAAGTAGGATTGGAACCAATTCAAAGAAATACCTCGAATTCCATAGAAATTTAGTTTTGTAATCAAGTTGTCGTGATTTACACAATCAAAAGCTTTGGCATAGTCGCAGAAAACAGTGGCAGTATAAAGATTATTGTTTAGTGCTTGGTAAACCTCATGTAGTACAGAAAACATGGCATCAGTGGTACATTTATTTGTTAAAAAGCCGAACTGATTTTGTGATAAAATGTTGTTATCAACGATAAAGGACATAAGTCGAGTTTTAATGAGTCTCTCAATAATTTTGGAGAGTACCGGTAGTAAGGCAATAGGTCTATAGTTGCAGGCATCAGATTTTTCGCCACCCTTATGAAGAGGAATAATAATGGCTGTCTTTAGGCACTCTGGAAATTTACCTTTTTCGAAGGAATCATTAATTAGTGAGAGGAGGATTTCCAACAGATTTTCTGTGAGATTAGAGAAAATTTTTATAGATAGTCCATCAGTACTACAGGATGATTTGCTTTTGATACAATTGATTGTTTGGATAAGTTCAGAGTTATCGACTGGTCGTAAAAAGAATGAATTCGAGACCTTTCTTGAATTAGGAAGATAGGAAATAGGATCTTGTTGCGGCAAAATTGTTGATGTTATATTTTTACTCACATTAACGAAGTAGTCGTTTAGACTCTCAGGATTTGGAAGGGAAAATGATTGAGCTGTGTGAGTTTGATTTCGAAGATCGTTTATTATAGACCAAGTCTCTTTTGCAACACTTTTAGAGCTTCCCAGACGATTTTGATAATAGGCTTTTTTAGCTGACCTGACAAGTTTTAGATATGTTGTCCTGTACTTCATGATATATTCAGTGACAGCAACATCGG
Source organism: Diabrotica virgifera virgifera (assembly GCF_917563875.1). NCBI lineage: Eukaryota > Metazoa > Arthropoda > Insecta > Coleoptera > Chrysomelidae > Diabrotica > Diabrotica virgifera. Next base: position 219,128,556 of record NC_065449.1, read on the forward strand.
TAGTAAATTTCTTGATGTATAGTAGTGAACGCATATTCTTAGCTGATATGCGAATACCTTTCGTAACCCAAGGTTTCCAATGTTTTGGCTTAATAGGAATTAAAGGAAATGCCTTATTGAAGATGTGGAGAAGCTTATCTAGAAAAACACTGAAATTATAGTCCACGTCTATATAAGGAAATTGCCACTCAGAAGTTAAGCATAAGTTTTGGAATTTACGAAAATTCCGGGCGGAAAAAATCCTACCTAAACGTCGGGTTTTTGAGGAGGGTTTGCTGAAGATGTTAAACTTCGTATACACTGCTTCATGATCAGATAGTCCCGCATTAATAACAGCAGAGCAGATATCAAGGGGTGAGAAATCTGAGACAATATAATCGATTATGGTAGATGTAGTTTTTGTAATCCTTGTAGGAGAATCAACGTGCATTGAGAGACCATACGATTCAAATATGTTTGCCAGGGACACTTGGGTAGCACTAGCAGCAGCATAATTAATGTTAAAATCACCGCATAAAATTTTTCTGCTTTTATGAGGCAGGTCATCTAACAAATTTAGCAGGTTCTGAAAAAATAGTTCCACGGTAGAATCAGGTGATTTATAAATGCAAATAATGTAAAGATTAAGATTTTTATTATAAACTAAGTAAAACTCAAAGAAGGATTCACTTAACAAAAAGTCATATTTTGTTACCAGAGAAAAATCATTATTTCTAGAGAGAATCAGGGTGCCTCCATGAGCCGAACTTGGACGATCATATCTGGCAATTGTGGTATATTTTTCTACAAAAAAAGGCTCGTTAACTTCAAGCCAGTGCTCTGTAACCGCAACTATCGGAGGAAATCCTAATTCCTCCAGAAACAAAAACAATTCATCAGTTTTATTTCTTATAGAACGAATATTAATCAGAACCATGCCAAAGTTGTCATCACTAAAATAATTTGAGATTTCTAGTCCCTCAGAACACCTCGTGTTGTTTAAAAATTTTGCTTTGGAGAGCCAGTGGAATAATAACTTCGGTGACATTCCCTTGACTTTTGTAGGTGTATAATTCTTTCCGAAGTGAGATAGGACCTATAAGCGGCAAGATCAGCTTCCACTTCAGCTGGACCAATTCCATAGGCATGGTTAAATTCTAGAAGAACTTTTCGTAGTTCTTCAGTCTTAGTAGGTAGTCCTTCGAAAGCCAAAAAGAGTTTCACGCTGGTGTTGGTATATCCGTCGTAAAATACAGAAGCAGGCTGATCGTGAAGAAAAGCAAGATGTAGTTTAATTGCCTTTAAGATGTCCGGTTCCCTTAATCTTGCAAGAAGATATCGACTGTTCGAGTTATTAGTTAGTCTAACTCTTGGTGGTGTTAAAGGATCCAAATTTATGGATGGTTCCAAAGTATCTTTCTTAACAAAATTGATATGGGAACGAAAAGGCTCTTGAGATTTGCAAATTGTGATGGCCTGCTTGTCTGTAAATATATTGGTGTCTTCAACTTTATTTTTGTTGTTGCTTGGAATGGTAATTGGGTTTTCCAAGCTAACCTGGCTTCTGATATACTTCGGATTCATATTTTCTTCAATCAGGCGAGAGAAAGATGCCATATTCAGAAAAGTTTTTGACCGAAGAGGGCCGATAGGAAAACGAACAAGAGGAAGACCGAGACTTAGGTACCAAGACAACATAGAAACTGATTTAAAATCTATTGGAATTAGAGCATGGAGAAGAGTTGCCAGAGACAGGGGCGAATGGAGGATTGTTCTGAAGAAGGCTTTGGCTCATAAAGAGCTGTAACGCCACTGATGATGATGACTTACACAATTCTGCGTAGGAACATGTTAATAGTTAACAACTTCTTCAAACAATATCCTAAAGGGCTGTACACATGAAATCACCTCCATACTTCTTCTTCTTGTAGTGCATATCCGTTCCGGATATTGGCGACCATCATTGCAATTTGTACTTTGCACAATGCTGCTCTAAAAAATTTGTGGTTGTGTTGAACCACCTACGTAGATTTGCCTTAAAGATTTGCGTAAAAATCCTTTGCCTTCGTGGTCCTCGTTTTCCTTCTACTTTTCCTTGTAAGATTAGCTGCAGAAGTCCATATATTTCTCTGTGTCTCATGATGTTGCCGAGGTATTCGATCTTGGCTGTTCTTATTGTGGTTAACAGCTCTTTTCCTTTTTGCATCCTCAGCTAAACACCCTGATTAGTAACGTGGTCGATGTAAGATATCTTCAGGATTCGACCATAACCACATTTCAAAAGCCTCAATTTTTTTGCAGGTGACGTCTGTGAGAGTCCACGACTCAACTCCTTACAACAGTATAGGAAAGATATAACATCGTAGTAACCTGATTTTTATGGGTATTAATAAATCATGATATTTAAATGACTTTCAGATTCAGATTCAGATCTTGCTTTCTTTATCCTACATTTCATTTCTATGGAATGGTCCCAATTTTCATTGACGTTCGTACCGAGGTAGATGTATGTTTTTACTCTTTCTATTTGTTGACCGTTCACATTGATTCGTCCAAATTGCTGTTCCTTCTTAGATATCATCATACATTTTGTTTTATTAGTGTTCAGTGAAAGTCCGTATCTTTGACTGACTTCTGTCATTCTGTTCATTAACTCATTGGAGGGCTTCAGAATTCAGAACTGTCAGCGAATAACACCGTGCAGTCTGCGTCTCTTATGTTATTAAAACATTCTCCATCAATTCGACATTCGGCTTCAACATCATCCACTGCTTCTTGAAAGATTTCCTTAGAGTAGATGTTAAACAGCAGTGGTGATGGTATACAACCCTGACGGACACCTCGCTTGATTTTGATATCGTCGGATTCTCCTGTCTCTGTCTGGATAGACGATGTTTGGTTTCAGACAATTTGATTCCACCTACAGACAGAAAAGATCATTGTTAGGAATCAAGTTGATATATTTAGGTTGGTAACAACTCTAATGCCTGGTTGCACCAACAAATCTTAAGCTCCAGCTTAGGCCAGCTCAGCTTTTAGATAGGACTCGTCTATTTTAGCACGTCTTAACTGATAAGTTTAAGATGCAATCTAGTTGGCAAGCTGAAAATTGATCTAAGACTCAATGGTGTTTCGTTAGTGGAGCTTAAGGCACGTCTTAAGCCTAAGATGTAGTGGTGCAACCAGGTATAAGAAGTACATAAAATCTATCGAGACATACCCTGGAGCTGACATATAGTGATCACAATTCAGTTATAATGGATTTTAGACAAAACAGATATCTGAAAGCTAAAAAGGAGACAGTGACAAGAAAAATAGACATCTCACAACCCGCCAAAAAAAGAATGAATTATCCAGGTTAAAAAATAAATATAAACAATAGAGATCTTGGCAGGGACAGACTTTGAAGTAACATGGACTGCTCTAAAAACAAAATAACAAAGATACAAGAAGAAGACACGGGGTTTATGCAAAACAACACAAAAAAAAATTGGATAGGAGATCATAGACCTCATAGGCATAAGACGAAAACGTAAGAAAAACTCAATAGAATACAAATAAATCTATAAAATCATTACAAAAAATTGCAGCGAAGCTACAGAAAACTGAATGTCCAACAACTTAAAAAAATACATCTTTAGATGTCCATAATATAAATTATACACTCACCGGCAGAGAAAACGGGCACCCCAAAAAATGGGTCATATTTAATGTCTTGTATTTCCTAAACCTGATGTCCGATTTAAGTAATTTTTTTAATATGTTATAGCCTTATTCTTTATAAATATCTCTGTAATAATATTGTTGCTAGATAGGTACATTGTCATTGTATACAGGGTGTACGAATCACATTGTGTTTTTTTCTCAAACTTTGGAACACCCTGTGGAATGTTCTAGCTTCTATAAAATACTGAAATTATAACCAAACTGTAGCCTCAGGTTTTCTTAACATTCCGTTTTTTTATTCATTCGCTTATGTTGGATAATAAAAAAGTTAAGCACTTTAAAATCTACCCCTGTTTTTCGATAATACAGGGTGTTTTTAAATAAGTACGGCAAACTTTAAGGGACAATTCTGCATGATAAAATAATGACAGTTTGCTTTATAAACGTATGCCCGCAAATGCTTCGTTTCCGAGATAGGGGGTGTTGAAATTGTTCTTACAAACTGACGATTTATTTATTTCTCTAAAACGGTTTGTGATATGCAAATGGCATTTGGTAGATTTTAAGAGGTAGTTATTGCGCATTTTTTGGCATACAATTAAGAATTTTATATTCACCATTGGCGTGCATACGGGTATAAATATTTTAGATATATCCCGTATGCACGCCAATGGTAAATATAAAATTCTCAATTGTATGCCAAAAAATGCGCAATAACTAGCTCTTAAAACCTACCAAATTTAATACCACAAACTGTTTTAGAGCAATAAATAAATCGTCAGTTTGTAAGAACAATTTCAACACCCCCTATCTCAGAAACGAAGTATTTGCGGGCATAAGTTTATAAAGCAAGCTGTCATTATTTTATCATGCAGAATTACCCCTTAAAGCTTGCCGTACTTATTGAAAAACACCCTGTATTGACGAAAAACAGGGGTAGTTGTTAAAGTGCCTAACTTTTTATTATCCAACATAAGCGAATGAATAAAAAAACAAAATGTTAAGAAAATCTGTGGCTATAGTTGGGTTTTAATTTTAATATTTTATAAAAGCTAGAACATTCCACAGGGTGTTCCAAAGTTTGAGAAAAAAACACAGTTTGATTCGTACACCCTGCATACAATGACAATGTACCTGTCTAGCAACAATATTGTTACAGCGATATTGATAAAGAATAAGGCTATAACATATTAAAAAAATTACTTAAATCGGACATCAGGTTTAGGAAATACAAGACATTAAAAATGACCCATTTTTTGGGGTGCCCGTTTTCTCTGCCGGTGAGTGTATTATTTTTAAAATCATTCTTGCAATTTCTTCACTTAATTTTAAATAGGATATCCATTTTAAAATAAAAACATCATATAAAATCCACATCATTCCTTTCACACACCATTTTACGTATAAAGACAAAAATTATGATATGACCTTTATAAAGACTTCTTAAGGAGTTTGCGTCTTGCATAGCGCCTTTGATCTATATGGAGTCACTAGATCATTTTATTGGCTGTCAACTTCCACAATATGATAGCACCAAATACCTCGGCATGCACCTGGATCGACGACCGATCACATGGGCAAAACACATAATATGTGTTTATGAATATATGTTTATGAATATTATTCACCAAGCGCAAGCAACTTGGCCTCAAACTAAAAAACATATAATGGCTCATTGGTCGCACATCAAAACTCTCATTAAACAATAAAATATTATTTTACAAAACAATCTTGAAACTTGTGTGGACCTAAGGAACCCAGCTGTGGGGAACTGCTAGCAACTCTATCTTGCAGTGGTTCCAGGATAAAGTATTCCGAGCTATTGATGATGCTCCCTACTACGTCAATAACCAAATTATTCACCAAGTGATATCAACTGTGTCAACTATAGTGAAAGGGTCTGAGTGCACCCAAATCGGTTAGCGGCCCAACTAAACATGATGCCAGTGAAGTCCCTAAAACTTCTACGTAGGCTGAAACGTCTACTGTCATCCGACCCATCTACATCACACAGACTTTAGTTTGGATTTTAAAGCAAATGTTTATAAATTCACACAAACAATGTTTAAGAGTAAACAGTACCGCGTCAAGAAATGTTTTTGTTTTTCGAAAGTTCTGCGAACTTTCAAAATTGAGGCAACAGTGCGTCGGTAATTCGACACTGACAGTGACATTACACTATGAAAAACAATAATTTTTATACTCATAGGCGCGCTAAATGCTGCCTAGTCAGTCACGTTATATTTCTTGTTATCGAAAATCGATTTTTAGTAGATCCAATGTGACACAAAATTTAGGCATGGGATAAAAAGTTTATGGCCAACCGTCACTAATGTCATTCATTATTGTACTCATTTGCCCTCATTTTGCGGCATTCAACACTTTATTGTACTGAAAGAAGAATTTTACTTTACCTGTCGCGATTAATCGAGATTGAATGTAAGTGGTCGATGGCAGTAATCGATTATTTATTTGAGTTAATTTACAATTTATTTACTTCAATTATTAAAAATATTGTACAAAATTTACGACATTGTTAATTAAATTTATGTCAAAAAGTGAAATTGTGTGGTATTTTGTAATTATATTCATATAAAATAAATCAAAACTTTACCGATTTACTAATTATACAATATTCATAACTATCGATTAAAAATCGAAAGCGGTCATCATGCAAAAGTCATCTTTCATCGCTGTCATGAAATTTATATTACGTTTAAAATTTAAAAACTTCTTAAATTGTAAATTGTAAGTAAGTGTTAAAACCAATATCAAATTGTTGGTGATAAAATTTTGTATGCACCACGTCAGTAAAGACTTTTTATCGAACTCGTCTCTTATTCGCCTCGCTCACTATGTTCGCTCTGCTCATAATATCAGACTCGTTCGATAAAGAGTAACTTTACTGACTTGGTACATAAATAACTATTGTTTGGAGAAAGTGTATTTTTTTGTTCTTCTTAATGGCAGTACAGCCTCCTTTTTGCAATATTTTATTTAGTTATAAAGTAATTTCCACATACTAACATATTTCTCAAATTGGGCTCTGTACCACCATTCGTTATTATATTATGTGTGCCAGTGAGGAAGAATAATTAATCTGCCATTAGAAGATCCGTTCAGATCTTCTCTCATTCTTCCCTTTTTGAAAAAAGAGAACTTTTCGAAATCACATTTAGGTTACATTGCATCTAATAGTACCATTTCCAACTCTTACTCTTGGTGATTTTAAATTATCTCTCTACCTGTGCTGCTACCTTCTCCTTCTTCTTTATCTATACCGATGTACCTAGACGTTTGCACTGATTATGGTCTGATACGATCGAAAACGTTCTGTGACGTTCTTTACTAATACATTTGGATAATCAAAAAAAATATTACAAATTTAATATACCATTTACCCTGGAAGTTTGTTACTTCATTCTTTTATAACTGTGGTATACAGGCAACTTTAAGGATATCCGTTCTAAAACTTAATTTTAAATACGTTATCCGTTTCAAAATAAAAACATCAAGTAAAATACACCTTATCATTCCTTTCACACACCATATTCGTTTTTTCTCAAAACATATTTTTCTACGAGGCATTTTACGTATAAAGACATAAATTATGATATGACCTTTATAAAGACTTCTTAAGGATTTTGCGTCTTGCATAGCGCCTTTGCTCTATATGGAAATAGTACGTAGGTCTTGTAAATACCTGACGACGTTCTACGATATAGAGTTTGCACGCTTCTCTTTCCCGAAGGATGCTTGAAATAGCTTTATATTTTCCACAGGACAGGCATCACCCCTTGTGAAAGGTAAACTGTAATATCAAAATAAATATAAAATTAGTGCCCGGGAGCGGAGTTAAAACAATTATTCGCTAGCAACTGATTTGTCGTAAAAATTAGTAATAATAATTAGCACCTCAATCCTAGTGGGCTTTATCGTCTATTTTCCTCCATCCGTTGTTTCTTCCTCCAATTTGAGTTTTTTTAGATCATCTACATCCATTTTCCACCTTGGTCAGGATTGATCTCTTCTCTGATGTCCTCCAATTATTGTACTTGGCACTAACCTTTTTGGTAGTCTACCTTCTAGCATCCTTTTTATATGTCCTAGTCATATTAGTGGTTGGGGTCTTATTAATCCTAGTATGCCGCACTCCCCATATAAATCTCATTTGTCCTTCTCACACATCACTCTATATTTATTCATTTGTCCTTTTGATCCAAACTCCGTTATCCATGTTGTTCTGAAGCTATTTTCTTGTGGCATTTTTATAATCAAGTATATTCAAATGGGAAATAAGCCACAATTCTACCTAAAAATGATTTTATTAACGTTTCGACGCCCAAGTCGGGTGTCGTTGTCAAAATACAAAATAATACTAAATAAACAAAAATGTTGTTGCTTAGTAAAAAATTCTTCTAATAATTTATTTAATCTGACTCATTTATATCGGCAATTCAGACACGTATTATACATTTTAAAGTAGACGACTTTAAAATGATATTGCCAATATTGATGAGTTGCGTTCCTGGGACGACTTTACTAAAAGATAGTTCATTCGATTACATGAAATCAATCCCAACTCAAGAATATCCGTCACAAAAAATCATAGCATGTGATCTGTCTTTAAAAAGACAACCAAATGCAACGGTGGCACTGAAATTCTCGCGTTAGAGATTCCATAGTAACTCACGAGGGAAAACCAGGAAAAACCTCGTGATACTATCCCGACATCGTAAGTATTTGGGTTTACATTTAGTTTACTCTCAAAACTAATACCGAATTCTGACTTGATATTTTAAATTTAAATAATACTAAAATACTAAATGTACTAACTCGATATGTTACTGATTTACTAATTGTGGTATTTTCTTTCTATTGACTTCCTCCTTTAATATGGGTAACCACATCCTACTGCATTCTACCGAGGAATTTGCGACACAATTGGTTTCATTTAGCGTAATTAGAGCCGCTTCTTTGATTTTTCTCTTTTTACTATCTGCTTCTTTTAGGACTATACTTGAATCTCTCCACTGAACTCTATGTTCATTATCCCATGCGTGTTGACATATTTGAGATCTATCAAATTCTCTATTTTTTATATAAGACTGATGTTCATTTACTCTAACGTCTAATGGTCTTGACGTTTCACCTATATAAAATTGCTCGCATTCACAAGGTTTTTTATAAATACAATTCTTTGTTCTTTCTTGTTCACTGTTAGGTTTAGTTTTAGATAGAATAGATCTCAATGTGTTTGTTGTTTTGAATGTTGTTGATATGTTGAATTTATTTCCTATTGTTTTAAGTTTCTCGGATAGTCCTTTTACATATGGTATTGATATTTTCCTCGAATTATTTCTTGTGAATGTTGTAGGATCCCGTTCTAAGTTGTTCTGTTCCATTCGATCCAATCTTTACAATTCCTTATTTATAAACGATATGGGATAATCATTTTTTAATAAAACAGATGTTAATTTTTATTTTTTTAATTCCGTTATCCATTTTTCCTCTAAATATTTTCCTTAGAACTTTCCGCTCCGATTTCTTGTTTCTCACTGTTCATGTCTTTTATATACTAACTAACGTACTACATAGAGGCCCAATAACCGTTCTGTACAACTGTACATATATTCTTAATTTGGAATCTCTTGATATGTATTTATTTCTTATTGACCCATTTAAAAGATGAATATAATTGTTCCCTTTTATTAGGCTATTTTGGATTTCTTTTTCTTTATTTGGTTTTCCTGTTATAATTGTTCCTGGATATTCAACATCTCAACTTCCTCAAATCTACATATATGCTTATTTGTTTGTACTATTAGATACTTTCCTGTTGCATATTCTTGATCTTTGTATTCAGTGCATTTTCTTTTTATGTCATTAATATATATGTGGTCCTTTGTTTGGCTTTTTCTTATAATTCTTTAGTTATCCGTATTACTTTTTGTTTGCTTCTTGATTCTATCGATATGTCATCAGCGAGGGCCGGACATTGATGCTTTTTGTGATATATAATTCTTTTTCTATTTATATTGGCTTTCTGTAGCACGGGTTCCAGAGAAGACTGAAGGGAAGAGACGAAAGTTCATAACTTTACCTTATTCCTGCATTAACCAGGAAACCATGTTCTTCTTAGTGGTACTTGCTTCATTCTAAGAGTTTCTCTGCTTATTTAGAGTTCAAGTGATTTATACCGTTTCCTCCTATTTACTTTAGTCTAAAAGTCTATAAATAATTTATCGTAGTCGGTTTCTGGTATTACTAGTTTTCCTCTATTATCTCTTTCAGCAAGAAAATCTCTTATGCTCTGCTTTGTCCTTATCTAAACCCCGTCTGGTGTTCACCAATTATATCTTCCCTTTTTTTTATTACCTGTATTATTTATGTGCATTGCCAATATTTTGTATACGACGTTTAGCAATTCTATGTCCCTGTAATTTTTGCATACATTAATTTGCGTTTAGCATTGTGTACTTGGATATTCTTTCTCGTTTAAAGTTTACTTCCAGATTTTTTGTCCATTCAGCAAATATTTGAAATATCACTTCCGCTAATTTAAAATTTCTTATCCATGCATTAGAGTTTTTCAGTGTTGGTTTTCCATAACTAGAGATATTTTATTTAATTATATTATTTTCTTTTTTTTTAACATTTTTTAGTTATTTTTTTTTAATTGACTACTTATTTGGAGCATCTTCTGATCCTAATTCTGGCATTAATAATCGTAATTTACTTTGCTCCTCTAATTTTCTTCTACATTCGTTATTGAACCATGTTTTCTTAATTTTTTAATTTCTTCTACTGATTTTGGCTGATTTTACCATACATTTCTTCCTCACATTTGTTTTGGATTCTGTTCTTCTTCTTTGGTTTTGTTTATCTCATCGTTAAATGCGTGTTCGTAATTTCTTTTCTAATTTCCTGGTATTAACCTTGTAGCCCCATTTATTCTTCATTATTCTGTGTTTAAATTCTTCAGAACTAGTATGATCTATTTCTTTCTCGCTCCCACCATAAAGTGGTCAGAGTCTGAGTCCGATCCTGTATATGTTAGTAATACACTCCAAAGGTTGCAGCATATTATTATGCACGTAGCGTTTCCAGCACGTAGGTCTCCGAAAAACCTGATTTTATTGAAAGGTGTCTCATACGATACGTTCCAGACAGTGTGAATTGTTCTCATTTAAAATCATTAAAATCAATATTTTTCGAAGACTAAACGCTACGTGCTGGAAACATTACTTGCATGATAATATGCTGCGACCTTAAAACGTATAATTTACATACTTATGCAACAACGTATTAATGATATCAGTAGATGATGAATCATGATATTGTTCTAAAATTTTTATTTATTTTCTATCCAGTTACAAGTTACACTAACACCGGCCCTGATATACGGTCTAGGTATAATAAATATTTTCGACATTATTAATGAAGTTGAGAGCAACTAATAATATTTTATTATTTGGGTTATTTAGGAGCAGGATACCGAAGGAATAGTTGGAAAATTTGTCTCTGCCTTATTTTGTTAGGATAGTAATAGGTTTTTGCTAGGAAGCTGGATACTGGTATCATACCTAGCACAAAGTAAATAATTCACAAAGAATTTTCGGTATACATAGTTATAAATAATTAAATTAAAATAGTTAAATGAAATTGTGAAAACTAAAAAATTGATATTTTGTATTACTTGAGACCAAATAAGAATTTTTATCAAGTAACCGACTTAATTTTTCTAATTATGGAAAAACATAAAAATAAATAGATAAAAAGATAAAGATCGTACTCAGAATTCTAAATTAAAAATATACAGAGCAGTAATTAGACCAGTAATCACATATCATATAGTGCTGAAGTAATGTGCCTGACAGAGAAAGATGAAGTAAGATTGACGATTCTAGAGAGAAATATACAGGGTGTCCCGAAAAGATTGGTCATAAATTACACCACACATTCTGGGGTCAAAAATAGTTCGATTGAACCTATTACCTTAGTACAAATGTGCTTATATAAAAAGTTACAGCCCTTTGAATTTACAAAATGAAAATCGATTTTTTTCAATATATCAAAAACTATTAGAGATTTTTTATTGAAAATGGACATGTATCATTCTTATAGCAGGAACATCTTAAAACAAAAGTATAGTAAAATTTGTCCACCCCATAAAATTTTATGGGGGTTTTGTTCCCTTAAACCCCCCCAAACTTTTGTGTAACTTCCAATTAATTCATTATTGCGGTACCATTAGTTAAACACAACATTTTTAAACTTTTTTTCTTAGCATTTTTTCGATAAGCCAGTTTTTATCGAGCCTCGGCTTCTTTTTTAATATATTTACATAAAATTTTTATAAAGGTTCTGTTCCTTTAAACCCCCCAAATGTTTGTGTACGTTTCCATTCAACAATTATTGTGGTATCATTAGTTAAACACAGTGTTTTTAAAACTTTTTTGCCTCTTAGTCTTTTTTTTTGATAAGTCACCTTTTATCGAGATGTGGCTTCTTTTTCAAAATATACCTAAAAATGTAAGGTGTAATAGTTATTTTCCTAACAAGTGCAGAAAGTCATTCTTTTTCGCACGCGACTGCAGTTTGCCGAACGACGCGAAGCGGGAGTTCGGCAAGCAGTCGAGTGCGGAAAAGAGACTTTCTGCAAGAGTTAAGAACAATATTTTTTCTAAGAGTCTTTAAAAAATTACCAAATCTTAATTAATGAATTTAATTAAAATGAAAATACATACACAAATTAATTCTTTGACAAGGTTGTCAAAACCAAACTTTCAATATAATTAGTTAGCATGACGACGATCTTGGTTTCCATGACGATGATTCAAAACGACTGTTATTGTCTACCGATTTGACTTTCAATATTATGTCAAAATAATTTTATTTCATCGAATTGTCGCGTTAATTTTATTAAAACAGGAACACAATAATATATAATTTGAAATAGATTAGTAAATAATATCTAAATATTAGTTTATTGCATGTATTATAATTAGTTTAAGGCCATATTAACATATCTAAATTCCGCACGCGTGCGGAAAAGTAAAAACCGCGTGCGGAAAAGTGAAACTTTCTAAACTAAAATGCGTGCGTGAAAGTAGACATTTTTGCACGCTCGTAGAAAAATAAATTTTCAGATTATTAACAGGTGTCTATAATCATACTTAACCATATACAAATATGTGGTGGATTCGACAAATATTCAAAATATCTCGATAAACACTGACTCTTCAAAAAAGTACTGAAAGGCAAAAAAGTTTTAAAAACATTGTGTTTAACTAATGGTGCCACAATAATAATTTAATTGGAACGTACACAAAAGTTTTGGGGGGTTGAAGGGAACAAAACCGCCATAAAATTTTTATGGGGTGCACAAATTTCACTTTAATTTTTTTTAAGATGTTGCTGCCATAAAAATTCCATATGCCCATTTTCAATAAAAAATCTCTAAGAGTTTTCGATATATGAAAAAAAAATCGATTTTAATTTTGTAACTTCAAAGAGCTGTAACTTTTTTTGTGTGCAGTGTTGTATATAGGTAAGTGAGGTTTAATCAACCTATTTTTGACCCCAGAATCTGTGGTATAATTTATGACAAATCTTCTCGGGACACCCTGTATAACAGGCCCACTACACTTAGGTAATAATTCATTTAAATAACTGATGAACTACGAAGTAAGAGAACTTTTGAAAGAAGAAGACATCGTCAGATTTAACATGTAACATAAACTCAGATAGATGGGACATATTATAGAAAGCAGAAATCCGGACGCAGTTATCAAGAAAATCACCAAATTGAGACCAGTATCAGGCAGAAGGAGGAAGACCCAAAACCAGATGGGAGAACCAGATAATTGAGGACGTTAATAAGATGGGAGTTAGACAAATGGGTAACCGTAAGCAAAAACAGGAACGAGTGGAGAAATATTGTAGAGGATGCCGTCACAAAACAAATTATAAACCAAATTGTTAATGCAAACTGATTTCCCGCGACAAATAAATCGAAAGAGCCCAAAGAGAGTAGAAATCACTCCGCATAGATGCCATGATGAAGACCAAATATGTACTTACGATGTCAAGATAGTATCTCGAGGCTTTTTCCTGGTTTTCCCTCGCGATTTACTATAGAATCTCTAACACGAGAATTTTACTGTCACCTTTGCATTTGGTTGTCTTTTTAAAGACAGATCACATGCTATGATTTTTTTGTGGCGGATATTCTTGAGTTGAGGTTGATTTCATGTAATCGAATGAATTATCTTTCATAAAGTCGTCCCAGGAACGCAACTCATAAATATTGGAAATATCATTTTAAAATCTTCTACTTTAAATGTATAAATATGTCTGAATTGCCGATATAAATGAGTAAGATTAAATAAATTATTAGAAGAATTTTTTACTAAGCAACAACATTTTTGTTTAATTTAGTAATATTTTGTATTTTGACAACGACATCCGATTTGGGCGTCTAATCGTTAATAAAATTAGTTTTTCAATTTAATTGTGGCTTATTTCCCAATCAAAATAGTTAACCGAAATAAAAAGTACAATTATAACATCGACGGCACAACTCATTGCGTACGCTGATGATATAGCACTGGATAGCAAAAACTTAATATAGAAATTGGTTTAACCTTCGGAGTACGAAGACCGGGTCAAGCGTGACCCGAAATTCACTTATTTCTTAATATTTTGTGAAATAATTTTTTTACAAATCCGATTGATCGTAAGTTCTCCTTATTTGTTTCAATCTATGTTTTCTTGTATCAGTCGTGAACATGCAAATTACAGTTTTTCCTCTACGTAACATCTATGATGCAGGGTCAGTCCTGACCCGGTCTTCGGATTTCGAAGAATATTTTCAATATGTTTGTAGGTACACGTAAATCGCAGCCGTCTCTGTTTACGGGTATACGTATTCAAATATACAGTGGGTGATCATATTATTAGAGCCACCTCAGAAAATATTACTTTTGTTTAATAATGGTATGTAAGTTTTTTCTTTATACGGTCCACGTTGCCTTTGAAACTTAAGAAATGGATGCTACGTTTCTGTTGGAATGATTAGTATTGAATATTAAGTTTTTGTTTCTGCTATTTTCCTTGATGAGATGTCTTTGGATTTCCAATGATCTTCTGGTACCACTAGTGTAACGAACGCGCAATTTTTACTAAATTCACAAAATATAATATAGGACTGTCAGAATATCACTAGAGAGCAATGGAAGCTCACAAAGTTTATTATAACTCTAAACACCAAGAACACAACATAATAGACACACGAGTTGCAAGCTAGGCTGGGCACCACTGACGAACAATGGCATCTGAGTCACGCATTGCCACACATGCGTGTTGCCACTATTGCCAGACTATTTGTTGCACTTTCATAAAGTGTAACAAGACAGCCAAATGGAAACAAATGCATTAATATATGATACAACTCAATTATATACCCTTCCTCTAAAACATTGAATTTTACTAGATGGTTCTAATAATATGATCACCCACTGCATGGCCGGAGCAAATTTACCTATGCCCGTTTTCTGTAAGGTATTAAAATCTGGCCGCCGGAGCGAACTAGTATATGCCCATGGGGAACAATTTTAGAAAATTTAAATACAGTGGAACCCCGATAAGTCGGCCCCCGATAACCCGGAAGTCCGGCTAACCCGGACCGATTTTCATCAGACAAAAATTTAACAAATAAACAATTTAACAATTTTATCAAATAAAAATGTATGTAGGCCAAATAATATTTCAGAGATAATGTGTATTTGTGTAATTTGAACACATAAGTACAATAGTAAATAAATCATCTTGGAGGAGATTACTAACTCAGTGAGCTTTATTAGTGGACTGTTTAGCATAGGGTGAATTTAAAAATAGAATAAAAAAAATAACAGTAAAAAAACCAGACCTTAAAGTAAATTGTAATAAAAATATTTCCTACCTTGTCATTTCTCGTTGCACAAGCTGGAGCAGGCCTGCTATTTTTCGTACTGCTATTGCTGAGTAGTATAAAGTATAAATCACTCGCGAGGACTATATTGAGTTTCTATACACTTTTCGGAATGATTGTAAGTGACTGTTAACCAAGAGAGTTGGTTGGCGAATTGTCTTTTTAAAATGAGGCGAGTAGGCAGGTAATTACATACAAAAAAGTTTAAGGTTTTTACTTGAAAATAATGATAAAAATTAATACATACTCACTGAATTAGGTATTGGCCTACTCGTATATACGGGGTGTCCCATAATATTGAAAAGAAAATGAATTAAAATATTCTTTACAAAAACAAGAAAATTAAAAATTGTTATTCCTACTTATGTGGACGAACCACAACCGCCCACCACAATACGCAGTATTGTTACGGCTCAAAAGGCAAAGGACATAATTTTACTATAGAGCGTTTATATATACCACTATTAGTTTTCACTGTGGCCACTCTAACTATACCATCAGATCCAGGATGAACCTCAATTATACGGCCCAAAGGCCATTGTAGCGGGGGAATATTATTTTGACGGATTACCACTAAGGTACCTAGTTGGACGTTTGGAGACGGAGAATTCCATTTAGCCCTTTGATGAAGAGTTTGGAGGTACTCCTTAGACCACCGTTCCCAAATCTGTTGGTGCAACTTATTTAATAATTGCCAACGATTCAACCGATTGTGCGGAACATCGAGCAACGTTTCTTCGGCCGGAGCACTCAAAGGCTCCATGGTCAAAAAATGTCCTGGAGTTAACGCACTAAGATCGTTTGGGTCTGAACTTAACGGGCATATTGGCCTCGAATTCATGATGGCCTCAATTTGAGAAAAAATAGTATATAACTCTTCAAAAGTTAGTACTTGTTCTCCAATTGTGCGAATTAAATGACCCTTTACCGTCTTAATATTAGATTCCCATAAACCTCCAAAGTGTGGAGAAGAAGGGGGAATGAGATGCCATTGAATAGATTCATGAGAAGCAGCTTGTGATGCCAATCTGTTAAGTTCTGCTCTGGCTCTAACAAAGTTAGTGCCATTGTCACTATAAACATGTTGACATCGGCCTCTACGACTGACAAATCGCTTAAACGCAGCTAAAAACGCGTCAGTGGATAAATCAGATACGAGCTCTAAATGAAGAGCTTTTGTTGAGAAACAAATAAAAAGCGACAAATACGCTTTAAGAGTTTGAGACTTTCGAAGTTTGGAAGCTCTTATAGGAAAAGGGCCCGCAAAATCAACTCCAACATTACTGAAAGGTTTTAGTTGAGATATTCGAGCTAGCGGTAGATTTCCCATTAACGGAACTGGGGACAAAGGATTCACCTTAAAACATTTAACACATTTAGACAGTACTCTACGAATGGCTCGTTTGGAAGATATAATCCAAAAACGCTGAGAAATTAGGTATTGAACAGTTTGAAGCCCGGCGTGTAGATATTGCAGATGAGTAGATTCAATAATCATATCAGTTAATTTACAACTGTTAGGAAGTAATGCCGGAAATTTGCGATCATACGAAATGGGCGCATTAGCTAGGCGACTACCTACACGTAGAATTCCCTTTGCATCGATAAAAGGTGAAAGCTTTCTTAAATTTTTTGGAAGCAGCTGTTTATCTTGGATAAAATTTATTAAAGTATTAAAAAAGATCTGCTGTGTTCGTTTAACAAAAACCAGTAAGGAGTTATGTTGCTCCAATAAACCTAAACAACCTATTTCCAGATTACCATATCGGTTTTTGGTTACATAATGGAAAAAACGAATAATGTAACACAAACATCGAACACACCTATTTAAAGACGAATGACGATCCAATAAAATATCTAAAAAATTATTGGGAATTTCAGCAATCAATGCGACAGTCCGCACTTCCAAATTTACATTAGTAGACTCCTTTGAATTAAGTTCAAAGAACGTTAGCGGATCAGATTGTAAGAAGGTTGGCCCCGCCCACCATTTGGAACAGTTAATTAACTCAGAGGGTAAGCAACCCCTTGAACCAATGTCAGCAGGATTTTCTTCAGAAGGAACATAGTGCCAACATGAAGAAGTTACTCGTTCCTGCACATAAGCTACTCTATTGCTCACAAAAGTTTTCCACTGATGAGGGGAAGATTGTAACCAACGTAATGTAACAGCAGAATCAGAATAACAGTATATTTCCTTGATTTCTACTTTATCTTTAATAACAGAAGAAACAAAGGAGACTAGTCGAGCCACTAAAACCGCAGCAGACAATTCTAATCTGGGAATAGTAAGTCCCTTATTAATGGGTGCGACCTTAGATTTAGCTATAACAAAAGAAACAAAAGGTTGGCCTGAAGGTGATAAGCATCGAAAGTACAAGACAGCGCAGTAACCTTTCTCGCTAGCGTCACCAAAACAGTGAACTTCTAAGCGTAAAATATCGTCAATTAATAAACGACGAGGTAAATTTAATTTACTCAAATATGCTACATCATCAATGTATTTTTTCCACAAACGGATAATTTCTTTTGATGGAGCATCATCCCAACCAATCTTTTGAGTCCATATTCTTTGAATAAGGTGTTTAATTAGAAATGTTATTGGAGATAAAAATCCAAGAGGATCAAATATTTTTGCTAAATTGGACAAAAGATGACGTTTTGTACAAGAAGAGTCTAAAACTTGAACTTTAAAAGCAAATGTATCCGAAGAAGCGTCCCATTCCAACCCTAATACTTTAAGTGTTTTGGACGAAATATCATCATTAAATGTAAGAGGTTTTATTGCTAAATCTGATACAGCTAATCCTTTCAATAAATCGGGTACATTACTGGACCATTTTTTCAACTCAAAACCTCCTTTGGCAAGTAAGGCAATAAGTTCGTCTCTTAGTGCTAAGGCATTTTCGAAACTAGGACAGGAAGAAACGATATCATCAACGTAGGTTCCAGTTTTAAGTGCCTCGGCTGCTAGAGGAAACGAATCCCCGTCATCATTAGCCAACTGATGTAGACATCTAATAGCAAGATAAGGAGAACAGGAGAGACCATAAGCAACTCTGTTGATACGAAGATCTCGAACAGGTTCAGAATTATTAGAACGCCAAAGTACTCTTTGATAATCTGTTTGAGTAGGATTAATTAAAATTTGCCTATACATTTTAGAAATATCGGCCGTAATTACATAACCATGCAATCGAAAATTAATCAAAATTGTACAGATGTCAGTCTGAAGCTTAGGACCAGTGAATAATTTGTCATTGAGTGAGGGTTGATTTGGAAGATGCCCGGAACCATTAAAAACGACCCTTAATTTACTTGTTAGACTTTCAGGTCTTAAAACACAATGATGCGATAAATAGTAAACATAAGGTGAATCGAAGTTATTCAATGGGACAGGTTCCATGTGACCGAGCTCAACAAATTCCTTCATAAAAGTGCAATATTGGTCATAAAGTTCAGGAGATTTTTGAAGCCTTCTTTCTAATGAATAAAACCTACTAAGAGCAAGTGATCTAATATTAGGAAAGACAGGATTTTCTTCCTTAAAAGGTAGATCTACTACAAAGCGTCCTGAATGTTCACGCGTATAAGTATTCATAAACATATTTTCCACTTTAGCGTCATCAGGAGCTAAACAAAAAACTTCAGGGACTGCTTCTAATTCCCAGAATTTCTTTATTTGCTGATCCAAAGAAACCGTATCTTCAACTTGGCAAAATAAAGACGTAAGAGTAGGTGCCTTTGAAATATTTACTTTTCCCATAAGCACATAGCCAAATATAGTATTAATTGCATCAGGTTCATCTTGATTGCCGTAAATACGTCCATCCAAAAGAATTGTAGAGAATACATCAGCTCCTAAAAGAATGTCTATGGATCCTCTACGAAAGAAGTTATCATCTGCTAACTTTAAATTAGCAATATGGGGCCAAGTATTAACTTCTAAATTACATAAAGGCTGATCCTCACATATTTTTGTCAAGACTAACGCATCGGTTGTCAAAATAGGAGAAGATTTACGTACTGGTTTAAAAGAAATGGTAACCCCACCTAAATTAGTGTTCGACTGCATATAACCTAATCCTTGGATGTTAGCTGAAGTTTTCATGGGACGGAAACCTAAACGCCTAAGGGTCTTTTGACAGATGAAGGACGTCATGCTTCCCGAATCTAACAGACACCTAACAGGTTGGTAGTTACCGTGACAATCAAGCACCTCAATACATGCAGTGGAAAGCAAAGTACTTTTATCAGCGGAAGAAAAACACACAGAAACGGATGATCCAGTCGTTGAATTTAAAGTGGATGCCGCCGAATCTTGAACATTCTCTTCTTTCTTAGAAGAGGAGAAGCAAAGTAGTGTATGATGTTTTTTATGGCACGAGTGACAAGTCCATGTAGATTTGCATAGGCTAGAACGATGTGATCCAAGACAGTTAATACACATCTTGTTCTTTTTTATTAATTGAAATCGATCTACAGGAGATTTTGCCAAAAAAACGGAGCATTTATAAATGGCATGGGTATCATTAGTTTTACAGATAGAACATTTTGGTTCAGGTTCTGTTTGAGCAAGCAATGATGTAGATTTGGAAGAATTAGGTTTTTTAGAAAAGTTAGATTTTGGTTTAGTGTGAAAATCAATATTATCTAAAGCGAGACAACTTTGATTTAAAAAATCAATCAGTTTTTTATAGCTTGGGATGGTTGAATTATTATGAAAAAGCTCAAAACGTGTTACTAAAGAAACAGTTAATCGTTTTAAAATCATTTGAACAAGTATAAAATCCCAATGTACTGTGGGTAGTCCTAGCTTATTTAGAGATGCCACATTTTTCGAAAATGTATCTAACAACTTGCGTAGTTCTTTTGGATCTTCTGAAGTCAGTTGTGGTGAACTTTCAAGGTTATTCCATAAATTGGCAGCGATTACCCTAACATTATTAAACCTTTCACAAAGCAGATCATAGGCAATTGGATAATTGTTTGCTGTGATGTCAATATGATCCACAGCATCGCGCGCTGCACCCTTTAAACACGATAGTAACAAATTAAATTTGTCAATTGGTTGTAAGTAAGTAAGAGTATGAACGCGAGCATCAAACTGATCTATAAAACTTCTAAATTCAGTTATTTTTCCACTGAAAGATGGCAATTCCGGTTTCGGTAAATTAAAATAATTTATAGGTAAAGGATTTTGAGACTGTGAAGTTGATGTAGTTTGCTGACTTGATGTTGAAGATTTTCTAAAGGCTTGCACGTATGTTAATTTAATTTTATAATATAATTTGTCAAAATTACTACGGCAATCATCTTCGACTTTAAATAGCGCGTCCTCATTATCTTGCTCAGAAACTAACATAATTATTTTATTATGAAGATCATAAAAATTGTCACGAATTTTTTCCAATCCTTCATACATAACTTCCAAAACCGGGTAAAAATTCTTATCGTCAGCAGCTACCTTTAAAGCAACAGCATGAATTTCAGTCATTTGTTGCACTTCAACTTGTCTTAAAGATTGATATTTTTTAATTTTATCTGCCATTTTGTAAATTTAAATGTAGAATTAATAAATTTAGAAAAATATGAAATTAGCGTTAGGAAATAAAATAGGTTCACCACACGAAAATTAATAAAATACAACCGAACTTTGTGCTAATAAAATAGAAAACTATGTCCTCTGCTATTTGAATATTTATAGACAAAAAATAATTATAAAACATAAACCCTTTAAATAAAAATTACTGTGTGAAATAAACACACAGTTTCATCTATAATAGAGTCAACCTGTATAATAATTATTATAACAAAATTTGTCTATTGGCCGACGTTGACAATTTAATAATAATTACTTTTACATTAATGTGTTCCTTTTTTACTTAAAAAACAACATTAACTGAGGTATAGGTACCACTAACGATCGGCACAAACAAAAAACCAATTTACTAATTGATACGTGATTTTAATTTTGTAAAGAATATTTTATCGCCTTATGTTAAAGAATAACAAAAAAATAAAGTCAAAGGAAATGCGGTTAAATAACCTGAATTTGATTCTGATCTTTGTAAATTAGCAAAGTATGACAATAAAATCAAACAATTCAGGTTTAAAAGAAACTTTCCCCGACTATATTACCCTCTTAGAAAAATGAAAAATGCAAGAAAAAAACATAGAAAATGGATCTATCCGGCTCGAAGGACCAATAAATCATCTTGGAGGAGATTACTAACTCAGTGAGCTTTATTAGTGGACTGTTTAGCATAGGGTGAATTTAAAAATAGAATAAAAAAAATAACAGTAAAAAAACCAGACCTTAAAGTAAATTGTAATAAAAATATTTCCTACCTTGTCATTTCTCGTTGCACAAGCTGGAGCAGGCCTGCTATTTTTCGTACTGCTATTGCTGAGTAGTATAAAGTATAAATCACTCGCGAGGACTATATTGAGTTTCTATACACTTTTCGGAATGATTGTAAGTGACTGTTAACCAAGAGAGTTGGTTGGCGAATTGTCTTTTTAAAATGAGGCGAGTAGGCAGGTAATTACATACAAAAAACTTTAAGGTTTTTACTTGAAAATAATGATAAAAATTAATACATACTCACTGAATTAGGTATTGGCCTACTCGTATATACGGGGTGTCCCATAATATTGAAAAGAAAATGAATTAAAATATTCTTTACAAAAACAAGAAAATTAAAAATTGTTATTCCTACTTATGTGGACGAACCAGTAAAAATGATTCATGCACACGGCGGCAGCCAGAGCGACCGTCTCAGCTTATCGGAAAGAACAGACACCTGTCTGTATTCCTTTTTCTTTATTTATGTCAAACTGTCTTAGCATTGTTTAAAAAAGACGTGACTATTTAAAAATTCTTTTTTAAAACAATGGTCTTGTCTGTTCTTAAATAACCTTGTGACCGTATTGTGTGTAGTACAGCCTATTAATCACTTCCGTTCTGTAATGTAATCGTGCTTCAGATTGTGTTTGCTTTGTCTACGTAATGGTAACAAAATGTAAAAATGTTGTAGTGACAATGGAAAATAAACTAGAAACATTAGGTAGGACTGATAAAGACGAATAAATTTATTGCAGCATCATAATATGATATTATGCTACCATAGGTCTGGATCCCGCGTATGAAAAAAAAGTTGATTAACAGCAAGCTAAAAATTTATTAATAGCTTAAGGGTGTCTAGTCGGATAAACTTTGATATATGAGAACACTGGAACAGGGGCAGTTTTAATTGTGGAACAGGTCAAAAATTTGGAACGGTCAGAACACGAAAATGGCACATTTGTTTTGTCCGACAGAACAGACATAAACTCTCCGAACAGAGATTAAACTCTCATGCAAAAATCAGACTGCTATTTATCACCTGTCATAATTCCTGTCATTTGACATATTCTACATGTTCCACTCATTAAAACGCCAATTTGGTGATAAATAGCAGTCTGATTTTTGCATGAGAGTTTAATCTCTGTTCGGAGAGTTTAAGTCTGTTCTGTCGGAAAAAATACATGTGCCGTTTTCGTGGTCTGACCGTTTAAAATTTTTAACCTGTTCCACAGTTAAAACTTCCCCTGTTCCAGTGTTCCCATATATTAATGTTTGTCCGACTAGACACCCTTAAGCTAATAACAAATTTTCAGCTTGCTATTTATTAATTTTTTTTTGTACGCAGGATCCAGACCTACCATATTATGGTGTCGGTACATCTCTACAGTATGACTGAGTTTTTTACCAAGAAATGAACAAAACTCTACACTCTATACAACTATACGTAATTTAGATGTGTACTGTGCATATGTGTTTCATGTTTTTGTAATTATAATGGAGGTTATTTATTAATTTTTACTATATTCTCCGGCTAACCCGGATTTTCGATAACCCGGATCGGCCGCGGTCCCGATTAATCCGAGTTATCGAGGTTCCACTGTACAATAATTTAGGATTATAATTATTATGTTTGTTTGTTTTTTGTTGAATTAAAGATACTGTTTAATAATACTGACTATTTAAAACATCCTTATAAATAAAATGAGAATGGGTCACGCTTGACCCATCATCGTAATCTAAGTAAGTCAAATAATCTTCGTACTCCGAAGGTTAAAGGAAGAATTTTCGAAGTTGTTCAAGGAAGCATTTCAGAGGGGTTTTGGTAATAAATCAAAATAAAAAACATACTTAATATACTCAAGAAAAAATACCGGTAATCTGACAAAGGTAAATATTGGCAAATATGATCTAGAAAATGTAGAACGCTTTAAATACCTTGAGGTTTCAGTAAATAGAACAACAGTAAACAACAGTAAAATACAACAACTTCCTCAGAAATAAGAAGCTTACTCGGAATACTAAATTGAAAATGCTGAAAATATAAAATAGCTCCTGGTTATGATCTGATAACGAGTAGGATACTACAAAAATTAACAAATAAAGGAATAACGGCAATATCACAAATTTTTAATGCAATAATAAGATTAAATTATTTTCCGCAACAACTAAAAATGGCAGTTATAATTATGATCCCAAAACCAGGAAAAAAACTAGAGGAATTAACATCATATAGGCCAATAAGTTTACTGCCTGTTCTTTCGAATGTGCTGGAAAAATTAATAATAAAACGCATTAAGCCAATACTAGAGAGCAAAAATGTCATACCAGAACATCAGTTTGGGTTTAGACAAGAACATAGAACCATAGAGCAAGTCCATAGATTAGTAAAACATATCAGCAATGACTTTGAAAACAAGCGATATTGCTCAGCAGCGTTTCTTGACATAACCCAAGCATTCGATAAAGTCTGGCACAAAGGTCTACTCTATAAACTAAAAAACCTATGACCTCATCCGTATTATGAACTTCTAAAGTCTTGCTTATCTGACAGATTCTTTTCAGTTAAATACTATTCAGAATATTCAGAATTATACCAAATAAAATCAGGAGTCCCGCAAGGCAGCCTGTTAGGACCAATGCTGTACCGGCTTTTTACTGCAGATCTACCAACTTCAAGAACTACCATAACAGCAACCTTCGCAGATGACACTGCAATACCGTAAAATGGGGTTACTTTGACCGCTGCAGCGCGCTGGGATGAATTTGACCAAAAACATAGAAAAAGATCTATTGTGATATACTTCAGCCATACTGTATAATTTTTAAAATCATTTTTAACGATTCAAATTTATAAATATCTAAGAATTCATTTTTAAATAAAAAAAAAAGAATCAATATTCCAAGGGTTGTTAAATCCACCGATATAACCAATTGAGAAAAAATGGTTTAAAAAACGGTCAAATTAACCCATCCTAAAAGAAAAATAAGTTTAACAGCCAAAAAACATATACGGTCAACTTTTCCCCAAATGGGGTGAACTTGACCAAAGGCATTTTTTATTTTTTTTCTGTCATGATTATTTTCTTGTAATTATAATCCAAGCTACTGAAAGTAGACGCCTAAACCCATAACATATATTTGCATATACAAAAATGTAGCAAAATTTAAAATATGATTTTTATAGGATTAAAGTACAAAATCGGTCAAAGTCACCCCAAATTACGGTACTCGCCTCACATCATGATCCAGTAACTGCATCGAGAAACTTACAAGCCAGCCTTAATAATATCCAAGCATGATTAAAAAAATGGAAAATTCGAGTTAATGAGACCAAATCAATACATGTGACCTTTACACTAAGAAGAGGTATATGTCCAGAAGTGTTATTAAATAATCAAATGATTACTCAGACAAATGAAGTCAAATATTTAGGTTTACATCTTGACAGAAGATTAACATGGAGAACACATATATATATATATATATATATATATATATATATATATATATATATTGATACATGTATCCATGTGACTTCCAAAGTAGATTCTCGTAATACGTTGTTACTTCATATATACCGTTATGACTTCCGATTTCGGAAGTCACAACGTTTTGCCTATATTTTTACGAATTTGGCTACTAGATGGTATCAGAAGGCTTATATTAAAAATTTCGCTGGAAGTCATATCGTATCTAACATACTCATAAGATCAGATTTTAGTTCGACGGTATATCACCAGCGCTAGTGTCCCTCCCGTGCTACTATACAGTTTATGTACACAACGCGTAGCGTCTTCCGTATACCACACCGCTCGGTGTGACTTCCGTTTTTTGGCAACCCTGTGTAACGGTTTCCAGACATTTATCTGTTGTAGATTCGCGGTCCTAATCGTACTTAGTGTTTTGTGTGCCTTTTGTTTTTAAACATGAATAATAGCAGATCTGCTTTACTTTTAAAGTTTTACTTTTAAAGTACTTAGTAAAGCAGATCTGCTTTACTAAGTACAATAAGTGATTATATATCTCTATAATTATATATTTTCTGTACTTATTTCAATCTATAATATTTACTTACCTATTTACTTATATAAATTCATTTTTCTCGTGTTTTTGTTTACTTCCTTTTTTACAATGATCTTCTAATTTAATCTACACTCACCGGCACGAAAAACGGGCACCCTAAAAAAATGGGTAATTTTTGATGTCTCGTATCTCCCAAACCTTTGGTCCGATTTAAGTAATGTTTTTAATATGTTATAGCCTTATTATTTAACAATATAGCTGTGATAACATTGTTGATAGACAGGTAAATTTTCATTGTATACCGGGTGTACCAATCAAACTGGGTTTTTTTCTCAATTTTCACAACACCCTGTGGAATATTCTAGCCTTTATAAAATATTTAAATTAAAGCCTAACTATAGCTCCAGGTTTTATTAACATTCTGTTTTTTTATTCATTCGCTTACGTTGGATAATAAAAAAGTTAAGGACTTTAACAACTAGCCATGTTCTTTATCGATACAGGTGTTTCTAAATATAAGTGCGACAAATTTTAAGGGGTAATTTCTGCATGAAAAAATAATGATCGTGTGGCAAAATAATTTTATATTTGCAAGCATTTGCGGACATAACTTTATCAAGTAAACGATCATTATTTTTTCATGCAGAATTACCCCTTAAAGTTTGTCGCACTTATTTAGAAACACCATGTATTGATAAAGAACATGTTTAATTGCTAAAGTCCCTAACTTTTTTATTATCCAACATAAGCGAATGAATAACAAACAGAACATTAAGAAAACCTGGGGCTATAGTTGGGTTTTAATTTCAATATTGTATAAAGGCTAGAATATTCCACAGAGTGTTGTGAAAATTGAAAAAAAAACCAGTTTGATTGGTACGCCCAGTATACAATGATAATTTACCTGTCTAGAAACAATATTATTACAGCGATATAGTTAAAGAATAAGGCTATAACATATTAAAGAAATACTTAAATCGGAGAATAGGTTTAGGAGATACGAGCCATCAAAAATGACCCATTTTTTGGGGTGCCCGTTTTTCGTGCCGGTGAATGTATCTATTAAATAATCTAAATTATTTTTAAAAATCTTATTAAAAGCTTAAATACAAGAAATGTAGGTAAATGTTCTCATTTAACGAAATTTCCGAAAAGTGTGAATTTTTTTGACCCAAGTAGGCTGAAAAATCGATTTTATAGTTATTGTTATTTCGAAAGTAATAAAACGTGTAAAAATTACAAAAAAATTGAATGTACAATTACAATTGAATGGAATTAAATACACGATAAAATGAATCAAGAGCGATAAAAAGTTTAAAGTAATAAATTCTAGTAATAATATAAAATGCAGTAAACTCTCTCTTAAGGGGGTAGGCGCAAAATCTCTGTCCAATGCTATTTTAATACATTTATTTTTTTTGAATCCTGAGAAAACTAATAAATATTTTTTAAAACATACACCCAGAATGAAAGATAACATTATTACGGGGGACCGAAAGTCCCTTAGAATAAAAAAAAGTTTCTTTTGAATGAAATATTCGAAATTAAAAATCACACTAACTTTTCTCTTGTTTTTTCATCCCATTATCTTTATTAAAATAAACATATATTAGGTATATAAGTTATTAAAATAAACATTATATAAGTTTTCAGGGACTTTCTGCCCTCAGTAATAATGTAAGCTTCCATTCTGCGTTTAAATTTTTCAAAAATACTTATTAATTTTCTCAGAATTCGAAAAAAATTAATGCATTTAATTAGCACTGGACTAAGATTTTGCGCCTATCCCCAACGAGCACCTCCTCTATACGGACGGTATTTAAAACAAAATTAATTTGCCGATATATTGAGCCTGTACTCTTCCGGACAATCCCTTAAAATGATGTGTACCTAAATGAAAAAAAAAATACATAGATATTTTTTCCAAATATTTTAGAATACAAAACTACAATATTTATATTTTATTATTTCAAATTAACACAGAGATGACAACGAGTGATATTTAATAACTCTTTACCTTATCAGCAGTAGGTAATAAAAATCTGGTTCTAGTGTGGGATCCGTCATTAAAATATTTTGTGTGTCGGTCATTAAAAGAAATGTGACACCATAACGCGTTGCTCTAATAATACTTTAACATTGATATTATGTTGTGACTAAAAATGTTAACGGAATGTCTGCTTGGCAAAAGAAAACATCGGCACAATATCAATTTTCTTCTTTGATATGTTACCTATGTGTATGCCAAATTTCATGTCAATCTTAAGTGGTTTTTTAAAATTTATGGGTTTTGCAATATTTTACCGTCAGCGAACGGACTAATAGAAGAGGATCCGATATAAGGCCGATCTGCATCGATCTATTTAATGGATAACAATAATTATTGGATATGTAATTTAGTATGTTAACAATTATAAAAAACAAGGGGTGCATGATCTAATTTTCTTCTGACTATAATCAATTAATAATTAATAAATGACTTTTATCTACTCTATGTCATATTATAATTGATAAATTTTTAGTTTGTGAAAACTGTCATTATACATAGCAGTGCTATAAAGTAAGCATGAAGTAACAATGTATTTTAAATGGGATTTACTTTTTCTCACTGTTTTTGACACACTTTCATATAATTAAATATTCTTTCTTAACTTTCGCGTTTCATGGTGATGACATCTTCTTTTTCTTCAAGTGCCATCTCCGCGAAGGAGGTCGGCAATCATCATAGCTATTCGGACCTTGGAGACGGCTGCTCTGAAAAGTTCGTTTGATGTACATCCGTACCATTCTCTCAGGTTGCGCAACCACGATATTCTGCGTCTCCCTATGCTTCTTTTTCCTTGAATCTTTCCCTGCATAATGAGTTGGAGCAAGTTGTATCTCTCTCCACGTGTAATATGTCCGAGATATTCCAATTTTTTGGTTTTAATTGTATTTAAGACTTCCATTTCTTTATTCACCTTTCTCAGAACCTCTTTGTTTGTGACGTGTTCTGTCCATGATATTTTTAGAATTCTTCTATATACCCACATCTCGAATGATTCCAGTTTTTTCATTGATGCCGCATTCAAGGTCCAAGCTTCCATTCCGTAAAACAGAGTCGAGAAAACGTAGCACCTAGCCAACCTTATTCTTAGCTCTAACCGTAGATCTCTTGTGCAGAGCACAAGAGAGGTGATGACATAATGAGCAATAAATTACAAAAAAAAATTTGACAGTTTTGTGGTTTGAAAGAAATTAGAATTTTTATATGTCACAGTTCTAAGAATTGTAGAATAGAAATGAATTCCAGTGACGAAGAGTTACAGTATTTTTATTTGTTTATCGTAGATAAAATATTGTATGAAATTGTGCGTGAAGTACTTTTTGCGAACTTACGCGATGTATAGCACTCACTCCGTTTCATAAATAACTATTTTCATATATTAAAAAAAAAATGTTTCGACCCGGGTAGATATTATTCCAGATTTTCTGATTTGGGCACAGAGTTGGATTGTTGGGGCATATATGGAGAGCAGGTAGCGCAACAACTATAAACTCAATTTTACAATGGAGACCAGGAGTTAGAAGGAGACGCGGAGGAACTAGAATAAATGGTTACAGGAATTAAAGGAAGATTTATATACGGCAGGAATTAGAGACTAGCAGAAAAACAAAAGAGGATAGAAAGAAATGGAGAAGCATAGTCAATAGTATCGAGTAGCAGATTGGGAAAAATCTGCTCGAAAAAGATGGATCTAGATAGCTTTTTAGCGGGTAATCCCCACCTGGAGGGTTTAGCCATTTAATTTTTTATTACATATTATTATTGGTACATCAAAAATTAAAAGGACGGTGCCTGTAATAAAATCTAAAATATTAAAATTTTCTATAAGTTCAAATTTATTTATTAACATTTTTGATATAATTTTCGTAAATAAATGACTTACTATTAACACTTTTTTAATTAATTCCAATAAATCCATTTTACAGCAATAATAATATATTAGTATTTTTGTAAAATAAATATCAATCATATTATCATAAATAACACAGGTTTACAAAAAAAACTAAATTTCGGACAATTTGACGAAACCATATGACAAGGGGGTTTTTGGAGTGGCTGATCACAAATCCGGGGTCTGCTCACCTCTATCGCGTCAGGTAAAGGTCATTTCAAGGTCAAATCAAGATAAATCGACAGTCGCTCTGAAAAAGTATATTAGGGGGTTCTTGGAGTCGCTGAAGATGAATCCGGAGTCCGCTGACCTCTATCTCGTCTAGTTCAACGTCATTTTAAGGTCAAATCAACATAAATTGACACAATTGCTCTGAAAGTATAGGGAGTTTTGCGGTCGCTGATCATGAAAACTGCGGTCTGTTGAGCTCTACTACGTCATGTAAAGGTCATTTCAAGTTCAAATCAGGAGGAGTTAACAAAATTGATTTGACCTTAAATGGCCTTTACCTGACGTGGTTGAGCTCAACGGGCCCCAGTTTTGTGATCAGGGACCCCAAAAACACCCTAATATACTTTTTCACAGCGATTGTGTTGATTTATCTTGATTTGACCTCGAAATGACCTTCAGCTAGACGTGATAGAGGTCAGTGGATCCTGGATTCGTTATAAGCGACCCCAAAACCGTCCTAATATACTTTTTCAGAGCGACTGTCGATTTATCTTGGTTTGTCCTTGAAATAACCTTTACCTGACGTGATAGAGGTTAGCGAACCCCGGATTCGTAACCAGCGACCCCAAAAACCCCCCTAGTCATATGGTTTCGTCAAATAGTCCGAAATGTATTTTTTTGTAAACCTGTATAATCAAAAGAATATCAATATTTTAATTTAAATAGACAACTTTAAAACACAGACAACTGTATTCACAGTAAAAGTTTCAAAAGATCACACATTACGCTCAAAATAGGAGGTAAATCTAGCAGACGAGTCGTTGTGACTTCCAAAATATGACAACACCGCTGGAAGTGACAACGCGCCTTGAACTACCCTATATATGGAAGCCATAACGTATGCTGTACGCTTCGGTATATACGTATATATATACAAAATTTATTTTGGTAAATCCTTTCCCCTCAATAGGTAGACCCATTTTATAAGCCCCCCTTTTACCAAATACACAATTTTTAAAAAATAATTCCTAGTAGAAAAGGTGGAAGTCGGACAGCCTCTTCTGTATACCGGAAGTCACAACTTAACGTGCATCAATATATATATATATATATATATATATATATATATATATATATATATATATATATATATATATATTTACAAAACGAAAACAATTGGGTCTCAAACTAAGACAACTTTACTGGCTTATTGGCAGGAAATCACAATTAAATCTCACAAATAAGATCTTAATATATAATGCCGTACTGAAGCCAATATGGACATATGGAATTCAATTATGGGGTTCTGCTAGCAATTCAAACCTAGAAATCATACAAAGATTCCAGAACAAAGTTCTTCGAATTATAACCAATGCTCCGTGGTATGTTTCTAACAACATAATAGAAAGAGACCTCCAAGTTCAATCCATAAAAACTGAAATCACAAAGTCCAGTGAAAAATACAAAAACAAAACTAGTGCTCACTCTAATGACTTAGTGCGCGAACTGTTTAATGTCAACGATGAAGTGCGTCAACTTAAGCGTTTTAAGCCTACATACTTAATAAACAGATTAAAATAAAATTAATTAACATTTACCACTACATTATTAACTTTGTTTGTTAATTATATATTAAAGGAAGCCTCTCACTGGAGAGAATTCCTACATGTCATTTTTTCTTCTAATAATTTTCATAAAATTTACTTATTGTTATGAGATGAGTGATAACAGATTGTAAATTAAATGGAGCTAAAATAAAATAATTGAAAATTTACAGAGCGGCAATTAGATCAGTAATCACATATATGCTGATGTAACGTGCCCGACACAGAAAGATGAAGAAAAATTGGGGATCTTAGAGAGAAAAAACTAATTCTGAGAATAGCAGGCCCATTAAAATTAGTTAATAGTAAATTTAGAAAACTGATGAACTACGAAGAAAGAGAGCTTTTGAAATGAAAAGACATCATCATATTTATCAAGCCACATAGACTCAGATGGATGGGAGATATAGAAGGGAGAAATTCAGGAGCAGTTATGGAGAAAATCACGAAATGAAGACTAGTATCAGGCAAAAGGAGATAGACACAAAACCAGATGGGAAAACTAGATAGTTGAGGACCTTAAGAAGATGGGACTTGTGTAACCATGGGACATGTGATGGAAAGAAAATGTGTAACCGTAAGCAAAATCAAGAACGAATGGAAAAATATCGTAGAAGATGCCAAGTCACATAAGAAATTGTAAAACCAAAATATTAATACGGATTTATTATCGCGACAAATGAATCAGAAGGGCCCAAAGAGGGTGGCAATCACTCCGCTAGTAGTATATATGATGATGATGATGATGATGATGAATCTGAACAGTATAAAAAACATTGAGAGTGACGATGTGTAATGCTATCGAGAACTGAACTTTTGGCAGAGCTTTTCCAATTTTTTAAAAAGGAAATTTTTTGCTTACTTGGAGGTTAAATCAACCCAATAAGATGTCTCTCTTCGTGCCTATCTTCGTGCCTTCTGCCTAACCGATATTATAAATTTTTCTTTAAACGTGGAAGAACTTATTTCCAATCAGCTTTAGATATCATCTGTTATGATTTTAATGGGATTAAAAGTCTATAGGCCTAAATCCATCCTGCTTATAAGTTTCCCCTTAGTAGATGAAAAATCTGACAATGCCGCAAAGTCGTTGTGTTTATATTTTCCTTAGGCAAAGCGCCCACTGAGGTGGAATGGCCGTGGCCCGTGGCGTGGTATTGAGTAGAGGTGGCCGACTCGCTATTTTGATACAGCAGTTGCTTTTTCAGCATTATTCAAGGTATTCATGTTGATATAAGAAAAGCAAAATAATATTTGTTTGTTTTGTTTCAAAAAGCAGTTTTGTTGGCATTTAATGAGAACATATAAATAATATAAATAATTATAATTATTGTTAAAATAATACATCTAAGTACGGATATTTTTTGAACTGACAAAAACAATATAACAAAATACATGGTGGTTGTAACATTTATATGGTCGTACTGTTTATTTAAATTTACGTTTGTTTTCACCCAATTTTGAAAAAATGTGAAAACTTTGAATTACCCACGTCCGTCTGTCTGTCTGTCCGTCTGTAATCACAACTACTCCGTCAATATACCAGCTAGAATGACAAATGAGGTGTCAAATGAAAGCTTATAATCCAAGGATGGTACTAAAGGTGAGATATTTGACGTATCCTGTCTGTCCGTCGGTCCGTCCGACCGCGAATATAACTCCTCCGTCATTATACCAGGTAGAATTACAAATGAGGTATCAAATGAAAGCTTATAATCCAAGGATGGTACTAAAGGTGAGATATTTGACCGAGGCGGTCTGTCCGTCGGTCCGTCCGACCGCAAATATAACTCCTCCGCCATTATACCAGGTAGAATGACAAATGAGATGTCACATGAAAGTTTATAATACAAGGATGGTACTAAAGGTAAGAAATTTGACCTAGGCTGTCTATCCGTCTTTCCGTCCGACTGCGAAGATAACTCATCCGTCACTATACCAGATAGAATAACAATTGAGGTGTCGAATGAAAGCTTATTATCCAAGGATGGTAATAAATGTGCGAAATTTTACCTAGGACTTCCGGTTTTAGAAATGCGACCAGAAGTACTGTTTTAAAGTCATAAGTGATAGAATGACAAATGAAGTGCCGAATGAAGGCTTATAACCCAAGGATGGTATTAAAGATGAGACATTTGACATCGGACTTCCGGTTTTAGAGTTGCAACCGTATGAACTGTTCTAAAGTCACCGAAATAGCATAAGCGATATATCATTCGACGTGCCTTAGCAAAATGAGAAAAAAATTTGGTTTGGTTTTTATATCATTTCCGCTTAAAAAGTTCTAACCAGAATTGCCGCTATAGTCGCAGAAATAGTATATGTAACACAACAATCGAAGTGTATTGAAAAGTTGACTTTTAATCTTTAGTTCCTGTTTTGAAGTCATTTATGTTTAAATAATGATGACGCAAAGTTTAGTCAAAATGACTCAAAATTAGTAAAATCGTATATCGATCGACGCAAAGTTACACGCAGCGTTCAAATATCGACTTTCAGTTCTACTTTCGATTAGTTTGGGTGAAAACCTAGGACTTACGAAGTCCAATTACTTGTTTTAACTTAGAATAAGCCACAATATTATTAGAAATTGAATTGGAAAGATTTGAATTTGGAGGTAAAATTAAACTTCCACTTCGGAAATTGCTCCAAATGAAATATATAGCAATGCCCTGCACATTCCTAATTATTAACATCAAGTAAAATAGTATTGAAAAGTACGTGAGTAGTGTAGAACATACAGTTTTCCAAAGTTTGTTTTCTCTTCAGGTGACAGCCACATCTTTGATTTTTTTTTTAAATAGGAAAGTACATAATGTGACACCTCATTTAAAAGCCTTTGAAATACTGATTACAAAAATATATAATACTTTAATCCTTTTTGAGAGCGTAGGCGCAAAATTTCGTTTGAATTATTTTTAAATGCATTTATTTTTTTCGAATCCTGAGAAAACTAATAAGTGTTTTTGAAAAATTTAAACGCAGAATACAAGACTACAGTATTACCGAGGATCCAAAACTCTCTGAGGAATTCTATAATGTTTATTTTAATAAAAAGTTACAGGGGCGAAAAAAAAAAGAGAAAATTGAGTGTGATATTTAATTTTAAATATATCACTCTAAAGAAACCTTTTGTTTATTCTAAGGGACTTTTGTCCCTCGGTAATAATATAATATTTCATTCTGTGTTTAAACTTTTCAAAAGTACTTGTTAGTTTTCTCAGGATTCGAAAATATGATTGCATTTAAAAAGAATTCAACCAAAATTTTGTGCCTACGCTCTCAAAAAGGATTAAAGTATTATACATTATTGTAATCAGTGTTTTAAAGGCTTCTAAATGAGGTGTCACATAATGTACTCTCCCATTAAAAAAAATCAAAGTTGTGGCTGTCACCTGAAGAGGGATCGCGCAATAATTCTTAAAGTCATTTTAAATCAAGTATATCACATAATTTTTGCGGAAGTGGATTATACAACAAAACAAATTCATATTCAATGTAAATAAATAAAAACTTTAGAAATAGAAAACAAGAATTAAGTTATAATCTTAAGTTAAAGTAAATAATATAAACAGTAAATATAATAAAACAAATATACTTATAATAAAGAATAAAAACAAATATGAAGTATCATCACCGCAACTGTCAAATAAATGTTACCAATTTATGCTAAAATGTCACATTCGTTCGATTACAGTTGTAGTGTGTTCCGAACAAATGTGCTTCATAAAAAAGTCCATTTAGGTATACAAATGAAATGAAACATATTATTGTGTATTTCTTTAAGTTAACATTAATAGAAATCTTCAAATATTATTTCTACGCGTATATAATAAAATATATCTAGTGGCTGTAATTCCCGTGTACTCGGAAACATGATTCTAAAAAAGAACACACCTACCGCCAAAATATTTCGTGTTGGTATCATGTGACGTCACGGGCTATGACGCGGATTACGTGCAACGGTAAGTAGATTAGACGAAGTATAAGTAGGTGGGCACTGTATAGAAATTTGTAGAAAAGTAAAATAATTTTACCACCAGTAAATTTGTCGGCGAGTTTGTACTCATAACAGTTGTTATAAATTATTTATTACCTGAGAAACCCTAATAATATAAAACAGCTATACAGGCCTTTGAGGCATTTGCAATAAAGCATAATACCCGATATAATTTAAATTTTTAGGATATTGTAGGTAAAAATTTATTCGTTTAGTTAAAAAGTATTATAAACAGCGGTACTATTTTATTAAAAGATATTTCAACAAACGGATAAATTTATTAAGGGGGTAGGCGCAAAATCTTTGTCCAATGCTTTTAAATGCATTTTTTTTTTCGAATTCTGAGAAAACCAATAAGTATTTTGAAAAATTTAGACTCATAACGAAATATTACATTATTACCGAGGGCCGAAAGTCCCTGAAAACTTTTATAATGTTTATAATTATAATATACAGGCGTCAAAAAAAGAGAAAATTTATTGTGATTTTTAATTTCAAGTATTTAATTCAAACTAAACTTTTTGTATATTCTAAGACACTTTCGGAACTCGGTAAGAATGTAGTCTTTCATTCTGCGTTTAAATTTTTCAAAAATATTTATTGGTTTTTTCAGGATTCGAAAAAATGAAAAAAATGAATTTAAATAGCATTGGACCAAGATTTTGCGCCTACCCCCTTAAAAAGTAAATGGAAAGGTTTCGGGACCTCTAATTTATATTCCATAAACAGGGATATTCCTATAACTGGTACTTACATTTTTACTTGTTGGAGTTTTGTGATGCTAGATTCGATTATTGATTTGACTCTCTGCCATAATGTGTCAATAGTCAAATAACAAAGCTAGCAATATACAATAATTATTAAAGTGCTTATTAAAAATGGCAAATAGCCGAAAAGAGTTTTACCGAAAAATCCAGGAATTAAAAAGTTTCTATATAAATAAATATTTAATATATTTATGTTAAATTGTTGATCGTCTTGTATGATTTTAAAATTTTTAAATACGTCCTCGTATATTGCAACACAAACTCAACGTGGTCACCATTCGAGTACCACTCGAAAATTAAACCTGCTGTCGATTAGTGGCAAGGGGACTGGCGCTACGGTGCGGCACTTCCAAAATACTACCCCTTCAAGTTCAAATCCTTTTTATAAACGTTAAAAATTGCAAATTTTTAATTTTTTTGCCAGATAGGGTGCACCCAATAATGATGTTTTCTCTTCTTTGGATTTTTAGCATTGAGGTTGGCAAACTAAAGAAATAAAAGTTAATCGGTGCGACTATATAGTACTTAGTCTACCGCGCTGTATTATAATATTACAATGCTGACAAAAAAATCTTTACAAAGTGAATAAAACGCATAAATCATAAGAATTATTATTCTAATTTCACAAATTATGTATTAATTAATTACAAATAATTGAACTTTCTCGTCCCACATTTCTCTTTCCCGAGATATTTCCTTGGATTATGAGCCTTAGCGGGGAGTACTTTTCCCGTCTTATTATGTGGCCTAACTTCCGGTTAGAACTTTTTAACCGGAAATGATATAAAAACCAAATTTATACATTTGTTTTCATCTTGCTAAGGCACGTCGAATAATATATCTTATACTATTTCCATTTGCCACTGGACAGTTCGACGTAGATCTCAGGATCGAATTGTTTTGTAATGCCCCTTTGTCCGCTTCTTCTCGATCGACGATGGTAAATAAATGTTTGAGTGTGGAGAAAAAATATGGTTTTATTGACAGCTACGTAATTACACTATAGATGATGTTCAGGTAACTTTATATGATAGACTGCCTTTAATGACAGCTACTGATAATAATTACACTCGGCGTAACTTCTAACAACGACTTACGCACTTGTTAACGAGGTAACTATTTCAATTAGACTGCAACCCAAAATAGTCCCTTTGGTTAATTTATAATCTCGTCAAAATATACAATTCATCAATAAGTTGCATGACAACCGAACTACGGACTTTGCATGTTGAAAGATTGCAACTACAGTTTAACGGAAGCTATTGCAAAACTTATAAAGTTCAATGGGAAAATATATTATTTGGCAATTTATTAAGTTTGCAGGTTGAATGGACTCTAATTATTAAAATCTTACTCGATGTTTCCCAATGTTTCAATTATACACGGTGAAACTATAAAAGGTTTGGAAGCTAAGAGAAATCGTGAGATTACAAATTAAGGGATTAATTTAAGATTGAACAGCCACCATTTCGGTGACTTTCCAACGGTATTTTCCTATTGCAGCTCTAAAGCCGCAACTCTGAGGTCAAATTTCAAATATATCACATGTACTATTTCTGTGTCTATAATATGGCACTTCCGGTTAGAACTTTTTAACCGGAAATGATTTAAAAACCAAAAGTATACATTTGTTCTCGTCTTGCTAAGGCACGTCGAATAATACATCGCTTATACTACTCCGGCGACTTAAAAACAGTACTTCCGCTTTATTCTAAAACCGGAAGTCTTAGGTCAAATTTCTCACCTTTAGTACCCATAGTAACCATATAAATAATAAATATATAAATATTACAACCAAATATTTTTTCTCATCTTACTAACGCACGTCGAATAATATATCTTATACTATTTCAGTGACTTTCCAACGGTACTTCCTATTGCAACTCTACATACGCAACTCCGAGGTCAAATTTCAAATATATCACATGTACTATTTTTGTGTCCATAATATGGCACTTCCGGTTAGAACTTTTTAACCGGAAATGATATAAAAACCAAAAGTATACATTTGTTCCCATCTTGCTAAAGCACGTCGAATAATATATTGCTTATACTACTCCGGCGACTTTAAAAAAGCACTTCCGGTTTCATTTCTAAAACCGGAAATTATAGGTCAGATTTTTCACCTTTAGTACCATCCTTGGATTATAAGCTTTCATTTGACACCTCATTTGTCATTCTACCTGGTATAATGACGGAGGAGTTATATTCTCGGTCGGACGGACCGACGTACAGCAGCCTAGGTCAAATATCTCACCTTTAGTACCATCCTTGGATTATAAGCTTTCATTTGACACCTTATTTGTCATTCTACCTAGTATAATGACGGAGAAGGTATATTCACGGTCGGACAGACCGATGGACAGAGAGCCTAGATCAAATTTATCACCTTAAGTACCATCCTTGGATTATAATCTTTCATTTGACACATTATTTGTCATTCTACCTGGTATAATGACGGTAGAGTTATATTCGCGGTCGGACGGACCGACGTACAGCAGCCTAGGTCAAATATCTCACCTTTAGTACCATCCTTGGATTATAAGCTTTCATTTGACACCTCATTTGTCATTCTACCTGGTATAATGACAGATAAGTTATATTCGCGGTCGGACAGACCGACGGACAAACAGCCTAGATCAAATTTATCACCTTTAGTACTATCCTTGGATTATAAGCTTTCATTTGACACCACATTTGTCATTCTAGCTGGTATATTGACGGAGGAGTTGTGATTACAGAGAGACAGACAGACAGACAGACAGACGGACGTGATAATTCAAAGTTTTCACATTTTTTCAAAATTGGGCGAAAACATCAGTAAATTTAAATAAATACTACGACCATATAAATATTACAACCACCATGTATTTTGTTAAATTTTTTTGTCATTTCAAAAAATGTTCGTACTTAGATGTATTATTTTAGTAACAATTATTATTTATATGTTCACATTAAATACCAACAACAATGCTTTTTCAAACAAAACAAACAAATATGATTTTGCTTTCTCATATCATCTTGAAAATGTTGAACAATGAAAAATGAAAAGGTAACTGCTATATCAAAATAGCTGGTCGGAGCATCTCTAATAGTCAATACCACGCCACGGGCCACGGACATTCCACCTCAATGGGCGCTTTGCCTTAGCGAGGAGTTTCTCGTAGATGAGATTACCTACCGTTAATATTAAATGGTTAAATTTTGTAGTTTAGATTAAAAAAAAAGCAATTTTGTGGTACAGTCGAACCCGCTTATTGGAATAGCCTTCGTGAGAAAGCAAAGTATTCCTATAACCGGGATATGCTAATAACCGATCATTGATGGCTAATAGAAACATTTCGGGACGTCAAATTTCTGTAACGGGATATTTCTATAACCGGTATTTTAATAAGCAGGTTCTACTGTATATGCACCAAACTAACACACAGCTTCCTGATTGCATCTAATGTCCAGCCTATCTATCAAACATGCCAATGCCAAATAACACTGAAACAGATTCTTGAACAATGTCGTCAACTAAGCAAAGTACGACTTGCATTGTCTGTTGCCTTACATTGTTGCGAAGAATAGAGAATGGTGTAACAAATAAATTTAGTTAAAATTACAAATTAAAACACATTAAACAGAGAGGTCAAAACGGCTCTTCGACAACACCGCAGCGAAAAATGGGACAACTTCGTACAAGAGATGGAAGAACTAGACTCAAACATGAAAAATGTTTGGAAGCTCCAGAAAATGACAAGAAGCGACAGAAAACCCATCCCCCATTACATGGAGAAAACGGCATGGTATATACCATAGAAGAAAAAGTAGAGGTGATGAGGTCCACCCTCGAAAGAGAATGCAGGTTAAACTACCACCTAGACAAAGACCAGAGGACCCAGAAGACATCATCCCCCCAACATCAACGGAAGAATTAAATGAACATATAAAAAACAGTTTACCGAGAAAAGCGCCTGGTCTAGACGAAATAACAAATAGAGCCCTAAATTACTTGCCTATAAGAGCTATAGTATATTTTACAAACATAATGAACGCGATACTAAGATATAAAATATTCCCGAACAGATGGAAAGAGGCTCATGTCTTAATGATCCCAAAACCTGTCAAGAACCACAAATTTTCGCAGAACTACAGGCCAATCAGCTTACTCCCAGCGATCAGCAAGATAGAGGAAATAAATATTCTCAGCAGACTACAAGCGGAAACAAACAGATTAGAGATAATCCCAGAAGCTCAATTCGGATTCAGAGCAGAGCACTCCAGCGAGCTACAAGTACTCAGGTTAACTGAGTAGATAGCAGCTGGATTCAACGAAAAGCAGTAATACTGGAGCAGCATTCCTGGACGTAAGCAAAGCTTTCGACAGAATATGGCATAAGGGGCTCATATACAAAATGCGAGGTTATGGGTACAGCGGGGCGGTGACGAGGCTGATTTCCTCGTACTTAGGCGGCCGGAGTTTCAGGGCTCGTATAGGACAAGTTCTGTCCGAGCTTGGTAACCGAGATGCTGAAGTGCCACAGGGAGCAATCCTGTCACCTCTGCTGTACACAATATACATCGCTGACGTACCTAGAACACCAGGTACCCTTATGAGCCTTTAAGCCGACGACACAGCGATAGCGGCTAAACATAGAAACGTAGATATAGCAGTGACCAACCTGTAAACAGCGTTAGAAGACATCGAGGAATGGAGTATAAAGTGGAAGATAGCCATCAACTCCGAAAAGACGCAAGCGGTACTATACAAGAAAGGAATACAACAGCCAGACAACTGACGGTGCAGAACAACCCCATCGAGTGGAAAAATGAAGCTAAATACCTGGGAGTCATCATGGATAAAGGATTAACCTTCCAAAAACAGTAGAAGCCACAGTCCAGAAGGCCAACATGACAAGAGCAACATTAAGAGGACCCACAGGCAGAAAAAGTAAATTAAAACTAAAAACGAGGTTAAGATTAATAAACAGCATAATATTACCGGTATTAACATACGCATCTCTCGCATGGGGACAAGCATGCAAAACTCACAAAAAGAAGATACAAGCGGTCCACAACAGCAGCCTAAGGGAAGCAGTCAGAGTCACCAGATACGTCGCTAAAAGATTCCTGTTCAGATAACTACAACAGGTGAGAGTCACCAAAATGATGACAGACAAGGCGAGGGTCAAATTCGCGGAGCTGGAGCACCACCCAAGTCCCATAGTGCGAGAGATGTTAGGGTATGACGCTTTCCACCGATGGAAGCACAAACGTCCTAAACAACAAATAGTGGAATAAAGTAAAGAAAATAAAGTGAAAATAAAGGGAAATAAATAAAGTAAATAAAGAGAGACATAAAGAGAAAGCGAAAGTAAAATGATAATGAAGTTAAAATAAGTAAAAGTAGATAGTTCGTAGCTCGAAAACACCAAGTGCCGAAGAAACACGTAAACAAAGCTTCGGTCCAACATCACGATCAGGTAAAGTCAGCCCATAGAAAAATAGAAGGCGCAAGCCCCAAAAAAATATAAAAAAAGGCGTAAGCCACCAAAAAAAAATGTAAAAAAACATAAAAACAAAAAAATACTTGAGCACCAAGCCATTGGACTGAGCTCAGTGGTTCTTGGTGCAATGACTTGGGGCCCAAGCCAGCAATTTTTAGTTCCGCGGATAAGTAATTAGAAGATAAAGGCATAGAGCGCTTCACACTGGCCTAGTATTGAATTCGATTAGGGCACCACATTAGTTTCTTATTATCCAGGATTCCATTGTGAAGAGCATTTGGCTACGATAGTTGTTCCCCCATCGCGCATCAGCGTGCTTTGGGAGGGGGGGGGGGATGGCCTGGGACATTAGAGCGAGGTGGGGTGATAGCTGTTTTAACTCGGGTCAAAACACCTCGCCCAATGAATTTTTACACCCGAATGTACTTTTTCGATAGGATGGACATCTCCCGCAGGTCGGGTTGAATCAAATTGCTTGCTTGCTTGCTTTAAATTAAAAATCCAATTGAGTTATTATACACTCAGGCGTCAAATCGTACTCGAAAATCAAGATTTTAACCAACTGACGTTCCGACCACCAAAACTCTCTTGGGTTCCAAGTGTAAGAGCACGCCAAATAGAATTCTATTTTAGTGACGTCACGTTGCATAGCAAACGTCGATTCTCCCATTGTGAAATTCGATTTTGTGATGTCAAGAAAATAGAATTCTATTTGGCGTGCTCTCATCCCTGACCTGCTGAGAAGACGGTAGTACCTTCGCTACCTAGTAGCAATCGTTACACTCCATATCTCACGAGAGAATTCAAAGTTTGTATAAACCTCCATTTGTTGCTGAGGTGTATCAAATACCGTTACTTTTTTCGAACTATTTCACATTGTGTCTCGATTTGAACAGTTCCACCGATAAGAACATTTGACGTGGCCTAGACATTTGACAGTATAAGCAGAACAATGTTAAAAAACGTTGAGAGTGACGGTTTGTGATGTTATTGAGAAATAAATTATTTGAAGAACTTTTTTCAATTATTGTTTTAGAATCAAAATTGTTTGTTTGCAGAGTAAAATACCACAAGAAAATTCAAAAACTCTCTCGTTGACTCCTGCTTAGCCGACATTATAAATTTTTCTTAAACATTAAAGAACTTATTTCCAATCAGCTTTGGATATCTTCTGTTACGCTTTTAATGGGATTAAAAGTCTATAGGCCTAAATCCATCCTGCTTATAAGTTTCTTCTTAGTAGATGAAAAAATCTGACAATGCCGCAAAGTCGTTGTGTTTATATTTTCCTTAGCAGGGAGTTTCTCGTAGATGAGATTACCTACCGTAAATATTTATACTGCGAACTGTTCAAGTGGCTTATGAGAAAGTTTTGGACGGGTAATGGCTAAAACATCGATGGAATGACAACTTTGTGTATGTTGGGTTTTACCGGGATGAGCTTCGAAATGATTTCACTTAAATCGGAAATTTGATTTTCAGTTTACTAACGAGACTTGTTTTCCATTATGTTATTTAAAGTTTTAGATTGATTTGCTTAAGGTGTGTACTTATCTACGATGTGTAAATACCAATTTAAAAGCTACACAAGGTCGTTCTTTCAACAAGACAAACAGACTTTCTACATATTATAAAAATTTTTTGTATATATTGTTATGATCTATTTTTATTACTTTTATATCAATATGTCTTTATTTGATTACTCCAATTATTTATTTAGTCAATTATCCAATTGTCACAAATCATACAAAAAAATTAAGAAAAATCTCAGGGTGCCTTTTTATAATACAAAAAAATTATCTAAATTATCTTATGTTATACTTATCTTCTCTCGTGGTTTCAGTATCTCTTAGTTGGTTCTAATCGAGAAAAATTACTAGGAAAAGAAATTAAATAGAAATATAAAAGAAGCATACAGAATTGTCTTTTATTATCAAAATCAATACTCTAAAAATTGATCAAATTAAAACCTGTGGACACAGCTGTCCGAATGAAATTTTTACCACTTAAATTTATTCTAGTTCAAATAACAATTTATCGGTTTGTTCCCGATGACTTTGATAAAACAAGCTAAACAAACAAATTTAGGTATTCGAAAAATTACTTATACTTCCTATTTAAGTTTTGAAATATTGGAATCTTAATTCATATGCTTTTACTCAAAATTTTAGTTTCCGAACATAAAAATATCTTTCACATAAATTGACTGACCTTTTGCTTCACTCACTCTGACGTCTTCTCTTGACCCAAAACAGCTCTCCCTTGTAGACTATGTTAGGTTACCCATCAAAGCCCTCTCCGTTCTTAAGTTTCAATCTAGCAGCACACCAGCACCAATTCTCCAACAAAAAAAAAACTCCAAAAATTCTCTCCTCTCCTTCTCACAATAATACAGAATCAAAGAGGTATTTTGTCTCAATTTGATCTGTCTCTCGTTCCCCTTTTCAGCTCTATTCTCCACTATCAATCACCCACTGGTACTTGCTATCTAACTATCCACGAAAACGTTGACTGCTCTTCAGCGATGCCAATAACATAATGAATTCCTCTTTCCAAAACTATCTCAACATTTAAAACAAGCTTTCCCCATTCCAAATTTCCAAGCCAATCAGAAACATTTA
This sequence comes from Diabrotica virgifera virgifera, assembly GCF_917563875.1. Classification (NCBI taxonomy): domain Eukaryota; kingdom Metazoa; phylum Arthropoda; class Insecta; order Coleoptera; family Chrysomelidae; genus Diabrotica; species Diabrotica virgifera. The sequence goes on from NC_065449.1 coordinate 219,173,140, forward strand.
TCTCCCCACCTTCCTATCTTTTCATTCTAAAACAAACAGTCATTATTTCAAAAATATTCCTACCATTAAACAAACATATTTAAAATTCCAAACTTTCTTTACCTTAATTTTCTAAGAACTAATTACTGTGGCTTTTGGCGTCGTGCATAACAAAACACCGTTATAATCTCCAAATACCCTGAACAATTATTGTCTTTTCATATCACTTTCTTTCCTAATGTGTTTTATTTTTCAGGGAAAAAACTTACTAACGATAAATCACTTCTTAAAAACTACTTATAATAAATAGTTACAAATCAATATACAGGGTGTATCACATTTATGTGCCCGCGTTAAATTAAAAAAAATTAAAATTTTTATTCTATCTTTGATTGATAATTTGAAACACAATAATATAGTAGCCTATAATATTTACAAGAAATTATACGAGGAAAACAACAATACCATGTACAAAGTTCCATTTTTATTCAGTTGCAATGCGAAGGCAAAACCGTCTTATTTTTCACTTAGAACAGGGAGCGCAGACCAGCACTATAAATCGACGATTTTCGACTCTATTTGGAGTCATCATCAGAGAGGCGTAGGCCTGCTGGTCTCTGCCCGAAGTGACAAAATCACGAAAGCTTACAACTGACGTTTATGGAGTAGGTGACTAGCGTTATCTGGCAACTGAAAGGCAAAGTAAGTTTTCAAAGAAACATTAATAATATTGAAAAATATTAAAAATATTACTAAAAGATTTTTAATTGAAAACTTATTGGTCCATTTTCCTGGTAACACCTCCATGGCTTCTAAAAATTGCAAGCCAGATAGATGCTGAAGCGAAGAAGACAAAAGGGAATTCAAAAAATTTACAATTCACGACCCCTTCTGTTCAGCTGGTAAATTCCAACAGAAATTGGACCTAGTTACTCAAAGGAGTAAAGACCAATATACATATAAAATAAAAACTCCATTTTTAAAAATAATAAATTCAACATTTTACTATCATTTAAAATAACAGATCTATTGACTTTAAACTTATCCTTACAATGAACCAGAATGAGCAAGACATTTTAATTATAAAACACCTTATGAATGTGAGCATTTTTATTTAGGTAAACCGTCAAGATATTATATGTTATACCTAAGTGAAAATAAATCTTATGATAAAATTATATCAAAAATAGAGAATTTTGTAGGCTCGAAATTACAAGCTCCTGTTGAAATAAATATGCAAAATAATGCCAATGACACATTGTATCCAGATTCTCAAGATAACATTCCATTACCAGAGTTGAGAGAAAAATGGACAGAGAAAGCATATAAAAAAACTACCAGTGTGTATTCTTCTTCTTCTTCTTCTTCTTCTTCTTCTTCTTCTTCTTCTTCTTCTTCTTCCTCTTTATAAGCAATTCTGCTTGTTCAAAACTCCGTCTGCAGTTTTGTTTGATGGATCGAGTAGCTCGACAGAACTGTTGCCGGTCCCAAGCCCGGATAAAGGAGGAGGAAGTCTACAGCAGGTTAGCACGCTACTGATAGACTTTAAAACCATACAACTCATAGAAACAGGATTATGCCTCGGAACAAGATCAATATGGCACTGTAAAATAATTTACAGAACATGACTCTCATAGTCTACTTTCAGGGTTTTCATTTTTCTATGATACGATAAGCAACTTAAAAGGCCTAGAGCTGAAACTACTCGATGTGCTACACATAAAAATCGCCAAAAGGAAGTTTGGGACTATGAGGTCAAAGTGTTGCTGAGAACTCTAATATTACGGTGGTTATGTCAAAATTCCTCGCAGGAGAATATTTTGGCAGCAACAATATGTCAACTTGTGACAGAGCTTCTTAATTACTCTCATCATTCTCTTTGCCTTATCCCTATGCGAGGTCGGCTTCCCTAATTGCATTTCTCCACACAATTCTATCTTGGGCCATATCACTGTTAATCCCCTATAACAACATGTCCTGCCTTATCGTCTCCCCCCAGGTCTTCTTTGGTCTTTCTCTCCTACTCCTTCCAGGAATCTGCACTTTAGCTATTCTTCGTATTGGGTGATTAACGTCTCGACGTTGAACATGACCAAACCATCTTAACCTATGCTCTCTCATTTTGGCATCAATTGGTGCCACACCTAGACTTCCCCTAATATACGCATTTCTAATTTTATCTTTCTTTGTCACTCCACTCATCCATCTAAGCATTCTCATTTCCGCCACATGCATTCGTTGTTCCTCTTTCTTTTTCACTGCCCAACATTCAGTTCCGTGCATCATAGCCGGTCTTATGGCTGTTTTATAGAATTTTCCCTTCAGCTTCATTGGAATTTTTCTGTCACACAACACACCACTCGCTTCTTCTCACTTCATCCATCCAGCCCTAATTCTACGGCATACATCTCCATCTATTCCTCCATTACACTGTAATAACGATCCTAGGTACTTAAAACTATGGCTTTTCACAATCATTTCACCATCCAAAGATACCATTTTATTTGTAGTAACTCCATCTTTAAATGAACATTCCAAATACTCTGTTTTTGTGCTACTAAGTTTTAAACCTTTTCCTCCAGAGCTTGTCTCCACTGTTCCAGTTTTTGTTCTAAGTCTTTTTCACTATTTCCTATTAACACTACATCATCAACATACATTAGGCACCATGGAATACTACCCTGTAGTTTCGCTGTTATCTGGTCCAAAATTAATGAAAATAAATAAGGACTAAGCACCGAGCCTTGGTGCAATCCTACTTTCACCTGAAATTCATCAGTCTCTCCCACACCTGTTCTAACACTAGTCGTTGCTCCCTCATACATATCTCTCACTTTACATATTCGCCAGGGACTCCTTTCTTATTGAGTGCCCACCCCAGAATCTCTCGAGGAATTCTATCATATGCTTTCTCAAGATCAATGAATACCATATGAGCGTTGGTCTCTTAATTCCTGTATTTTTCCATCAGTTGCCTTACAATGAAAATTGCATCTGTTGTTGATCTGCTCTACATAAAGCCAAATTGATTATCGGATATTTCGGTTTCTTCACGTCTCCGTCTATCAATTACTCTCTCCCATATTTTCATGGTGTGGCTAAGTAGTTTTATAGCCCTGTAGTTTGTGCATTGTTGTATGTCTCCCTTGTTTTTGTAGACAGGTACTAATATACTGCTTCTCCATTCGTCTAGCATTTGTCCAACTTCCATAATTCTATTAAATAGACCTGCTAGCCAAGTTATTCCTGTCTCTCCTAATGCTCTCCATACTTCCCCAGGAATATCATCGGGTCTGACTGCTTTTCCTTTCTTTATTTTTTGAAGTGCTTGAGCCACTTCCTCGTTTGTTATTCTGGTAACCATTGCTGTTACTATCTCAAACTTCAACAATTAGTTGGTAATTTCACTGTTAAAATCAATTCGATGTAGTTTGTGGTATAGAGCAAAAATGTGGTGGTTAAGACGCAGCGTAAGTTCACAAGTCAAATGTTCTTTTCATATTATACCCAAATTTAACATTATACTCGGCGCGGGAATCGCTCGGAAAATTTACGCCGGATATAGCAAAATTCAGTTTGGGAACATTGTGTAAATGTTGATATTAACATATCCCTTCTAAAATAAACAGATTTGTAATGTAGTCAAGACAAATTAATATATTTTTTGTCAACAAAAATGAGACGTTTGAACAAATAGATTAATCTTTCATATGATGTGCAAAATAATTTTGAATTTGGTTTCGGTAATGAACTTGCTTTTTTTGTCATTAAAGTAGAAAAAACGTTAAATTTCTCTTGCATAATCATTATCCTCCAGTTATCGTCTAATTATTTTAATTGTACTAATATCTGTCGACTAATTCAGAATAAATAATGGGCTATTAACACGTCTTATCTTTAGCGGCTTCTGGATAATTCTGTATGTCTTCAAAATATAGAATTTCATTGACAAAATGCGCATTCCCACCGATTTATACAAAATTCTATACAATATTTTTTTACTGATTTTGCATAAATATTGTGTTTTACGATAAATATGTTTTTGTTACCTTATATAACGCGTAAATTTGAAAAAAAAATAATAAAAAATATTAAAGTAAGTTTTAGGCACATCTGATTTAGTAAGTTTTAAAACATACCTATCTCTAGAGCCAATTTTTTTAAACTTTTTTTACAAGAGATGAAATGTTTATTTTTAAATACATTAGCATTATACGCAACGTATAATTTAATTCTAAAAGAATTTTTTTTAGTTTATTTTTTATAAAACGATCACTGTCTGACGAATTTATGGATGATAAAAAGATTAAATTTAAATATAAAGAGAAGCTAAACGATTCATCGCGTTTTGTACAACATTTTGAATTTTAATGACAAAAGTACGAGCTCTGCATTATATTATTCTTTAGTAATTAAATCGGGGATTTCAAAAACAAAACAATAAAAATGACGTGTTGTTATTTTTCCCCATTTACAGAAATAATTATGAATATTTTGAAATGTAATTAGTAGCGACCCAGCCATTAGTACATTATAATTCAGAGCTTAATTTCCTCAGAACTCTTGTTACTTAATTATAGAGAAAAACATGGTTTTCAGGATAAAAACGAGAATTAGAAGGCGTATAGTCGGAAATTAATAAAATAATGGAATTAGTTCAGAACTTTTTACAGAAGTTTATGCTTTTGTATGCAATCCTTTAGATTTCACAGGTCAACAACTCCCAAATGTAGCACAAAAATAAAGAAACACTGATATTAGCGAAACTACCAGAGAGTAGTAAACTAAAAGACAGAGTAAACTAAAATAATATCAAAAGTGTAAATAAAATATAAGTATAAATAAGATAAAATAATATCATAAAGTAAATAAACTATTAACACGTTCAATGTATAACGACTCATAATATGAATCGTAAACTCATTACTCATGAGTCCTGCGAACCATATGTGGGTCTCAAATACAGGGTGATCAACTTCTGTGACAAAGTCCAGTATATCTGTTATTATACAATATATGAAAAAAAGTTGTGAATAAAAGTTATAGACACCTTTAATGTACACATTTTAAAATTGGTGAGAAATATACAGGGTCCTCCATAACACAGTGCCAAACCAAAGGTATGTTTTTCTAAATGGAACACCCTGTATTTTATTCAAAATCTGGTTTCTCTACACTTTTCTGATTAAGAAGATATAACACCTGTCTAGGGTTATATGGAGTGTTTCAAAGTTATGAGCACTTTTATTAAAGAATCATACTGATTTGATCGCCCTGTATGATCCTAACGGTGTAGTATAAACTTATTTTTTTACTGCTGTTGACTGTCACTATTAACGTAGTTTTGCAACAACGTACAAATTTTTTTGCAAATTTTTGCAACGAGGTACCGTAATTCGGGGTAACTTGAGACGATGGGGTTACTTGAGACAATTTGGAGACACTATTATTTTTCGTCGATTTGGCATCCCGGTTAACATTGTTAGTGTTGTTTTGATAGCAAAAGGTAGCAAACGTGTGGTTGTTGACCGTTAGTAATTCAATTCTTTTGTCTTATCTAAGGTAAGTTGATAATTTTTTAATAAACGTCAACTTTAAAACTGCCAAATTTCATATAGTACATAACTTATATAATAAGTCTATGACTAATATCCGAAAACAAGCAATTGTTATAGAAAACATAACCTCTAATATTAATATTGGTGTGCCGTAAATTTCATTGCGACGTTGCGAAGTTTATGGCTGCTATAAAATATTAATTCTCAGCCTGACCTTGGTTGGTCAACTTGAGACAACTGTCTCAAGTTACCCCACCACAAATTAGATACTGTAAAAACTAGTTTCTAACCTACCTACTTACCTACCTACCTACTTACCTATCTACTTACCATTTTTTCATTATTGTTTCAGGCTCAGGTATGGTTCGAACCCAAAAAAGAATTTTGGGATCTAGAAAATACCGAAATTTCTCGGAGGAGCAACTTCATAAAGCAGTGGAAGCTGTTAGGTCCGGGATTTCTTTGAGGAAAGCCGAAGAAAAATTTGGAATACCACGATGTTCTATAAATAGAGCAATAAATGGAAAGAACACAGGAAAGGTCGGTAGACCATTTGTTTTAAATGAAGTTGACCAAAATGCTTTAGTAATGTGTCTATGTTCAGCTGGGGATTGGGGCTTTCCTCTCACACTATACGATATTAGACTCATTGTCAAAGCATTTCTCGACCGTTCTGGAAGAAATGAACATAGATTTAAAAACAACATGCCAGGTAGAGATTTTGTCATGTCTTTCTTGAAGCGTCACCAGAACACTTTGAGTAATAAAATGTGCCAAAACATAAAGAGATCTCGAGCCAAAGTCGACCATAACGCCATAAATATTTACTTTGATGAGTTAAATCAGTCAATGGAGGGAGTTCTTTCTCATTCTGTCATTAATTATGATGAAACAAATATGACAGACGATCCTGGTCGTAAAAAAGTTGTTGCTAGAAGAGGGTGTCGACATCCTGAAAGGATTATTGATTTTTCTAAGTCAAGTACGTCTGTAATGTTTGCCGCTGCCGGAGATGGGACACTTCTCCCTCCATATGTAACATACAAAGCTGAGAATCTTTATAATACCTGGACCGAACATGGCCCTAAGGGGACAGTTTATAATAGAAGTAAGAGTGGGTGGTTCACTTTGGAGATATTCGAAGATTGGTTTCGAAAAATTGCCTTGCCTTATTTCTCGAAGCAAGATAAAGAAGAGAAAAAAGTAATGATTGGGGATAATTTGGCGAGCCATATATCCCCATATATAATAGAGGAATGTAAAAAAAACAACATAATCTTCATCCTACTTCCCCCAAATAGCACTGGACTTACTCAGCCGTTAGATGTCGCATTTTTCCGCCCACTTAAAATTAAGTGGCGTGAAACTTTAGATTCTTGGAAAACAAAAAATCGTGGAACTGTGCCAAAAGATACATTTCCTCGTTTATTAAAAAAATGTCTGGAGGCAATGGGAGAGAAAAATCTTTCACAAAACGTAATAAGTGGATTTAAAGGAGCAGGATTAATTCCACTAAATCGAGGAGAGGTCTTGAAGAGGCTTCCAAGTAAACAGGCAGTAGAGGATGGCAAAGAAAGTGAGAATACCGTTGCCTGGGTAACTACATTTCAAGAATATTTAGAAGAATGTAGAAGGAAAGAGACAGATGGTTTAAGAAAACAAAAGAAAAAGAAATTGAATGTTCCTGCTGGTAGAGGAATCTGTGAAGAGGATATAGTAATTTTGGAAGACAAACCAAAGCCAGAAAAAAAGAAAAGAAGCCAATTAATGGAAAAAAATAAAGAAAAACCATCATCCAGTAAGAAAAGGCAAAAGACAAGTAAAGTAATTATGTCTAGTGAAAGTGACGAAGACAGTTGCAATGAGGTTGTATTTGACGACAGTTCAGATGATGACTGGGATTCATTTCAAGCAAAACAGGTTGACATTATTGAAGACAATATTACTGAAGAGAATAATGACCAGGATAATATTTACTCTCATCAAGAAAAACATCCTCTGCAGCCAATAACGGCAATAACTAAACAAGTTGGATGCTTTGTCATAGTTAGTTACGACTCAAATTTTTATCCTGGGGTAATTGAAAAGATTGACAGTAAAGGCGCAATAATAAGTGCAATGACAAAGACTTCACGGGAAAACTGGAAATGGCCCAAACCTAAGGATGAACTGTATTATTGCTGGCAGGATATTGTAGGTGGTATTAAACCGCCTAAAGCCCTAAATAATAGAGGTATTTTTTCAGTACCCGAACTAAAATTGCTGTAATTAATTGTTTTTAAATAAAAGTTTTGAGCTCTCTGTCTTTTTTATTAACCCAAAAAAATATTCTGAATGTCTCAATTTAACATAACACTTTATAATTATATTTTCGGTGTCCCAAGTTACTCTATCAAGGCGTAATTTGAGTCACTTGTTGAATTTATACGGCTGTCTCAAGTTACCCCATTCTAGTGTGTAACTTGAGACAGACATAAAAAAAATTGAAAAAACTACTTACGACAAAATAAACAGAAATATTCTATAAACATATCATAGTTACCTATGCCACTAATGTTTTCAAATAGTTTTTGAACATTAATTTTTTCTCGGTATGTAATAAACTTCAGGTTTAAGTTAAAAAGTGTCTCAAGTTACCCCAAATTACGGTAAGTCAAAATGTAAATAAAAGATTTTCTTCATATTTTTAAATGGAACACCCTGTATTTTATATTATCATCGAAAAGTTCTATCATTATACTTTCATATCTTTTAAATATTCCCTATACCTAAAGTTATTAGTTTTCGAGATATTTTAGTTTTATTGTTGATAACTCATAGATACGTTTATTACAATAATTAATTATACCCTTAATATTAGAAACCTCCAATGTGATAATTAAAATTAGACTGCATTTCATTTTTTCTCCAAGTTTCTGGTAAATTCTATACAATAACGACAATTTTATATTTACTAACAAAATGATATTAATTTTCCGCGAAGAAATGAGAATTATAAATTGCTGTGTGGCTTTGAAAAATTTGACACAAGAACTGTCAGATGTAAGATTTTAATTATCGGTATGTTTTTATTTTTGTTATTTCATGGGAGTTGAGTGCCGACCGCAGACGTGAACACATGTATGTGGTTAAGTATAGTGCGTAAAGTCAAGAAATTTAACAGTTCTGTATTTAAAAGTGAAAAAAGGCCACTCAGTGTGCTGCACTACAAACTGTAAGTTACACTTTTCTTACTACAAGTGAAAACCATTCGAATACCAAAAAGAAAACCTGGATTTAATTTAGCCAAATCAAAATTGTTGACATTTTATACTGATATCAATCATTCATTGCCATTATTATCAATTCACGGTCAACCACAATGCCTCCCACTTGTTCTGTTTGCTCGAACTCGATTCTAACAGGCCCCGATGAAGTCTCATGTTCAGTATGTAAAAGCGTCGCCCACAGAAAGTGTACATCGCTTAGCGAAAATCCGTCAAATAAACTCGTACAGGAGCATATTTGCAATCATTGTAAAGTTGATTGTACACAATCACTCAATATATCCCATTTTAATGCACTTATGGGGAGACTTGATGATCTAAAAAATGGAATTTCGGAATGTAAACAAAATATTAGTGCTTGCCAACAATCTATCTCGAATCTAAATGAACAAATTGCAACACATGCCAGCCAAATTGCTTTATGTATCAATAATATATCTGAATTAAAAATCGAACACGATCATCTAGCTACAAAAGTTGAAAAAATAGCCAATAGTGGTTCTCCCGAGGGGTTTTCTCTGCCTGTAATGTATGCTGAAACTTGTGAAAGGATTAAGCGAGAAAACAACATAATAGTTTTCGGACTACCAGAACTTAATGCAACTTCACATTCAGATATGGCTAACACTCTAGAAATTTTAAATTTGTTAAATATCGGCAAAGAAGTACAAATTTCATCAGTTAGTAGAATTGGAAAACCAGTGCATGGTAAAAATCGACCAATTCGAGCCGAAATGAGTAAAAAATATATTGTTAGGGACATACTACGCAATAAAAATAACCTCTGTCGTAAAACATACCCAAATATATCTATTAAAGCAGACCAAACACCTTTACAAATGCAGGAACTGAACAATTTAAGAAAAGAACTGGATTCTATCAAGCGAGATGGAAAATCTGTTACCATACGCTACATTGACAATGTTCCAAAAATTTTCGCAGCCAATGAAAACCTTAACAGCTCCAAAAGAAGCAGGGATGAAGAAATATCACCACCAAGAGACCGAGGATCAAAATCATCAAAAAATACCACAACTTCACAGGAAAAATAGCAATCATTACAAGTTGCTTTTTGGAATTTTTCTGGCTTTTCCCATATTGAAGATTTCGTGAATTCTAATTTTTCTAGGGACATCTCGGTTTTTTGCATATCTGAAACATGGTTGTTGTATCAGCCATCATCCATATTTTTGGACAATTACAATGTTTGTTTTTCTAACGCCGTTCGTGATAAATCTCGCGGCAGGGCCAGTGGAGGTTTAATAACTTTTGTGAAAAAACCTTTAAATGTGTGTGTTTTAGATAAGTCACTGTACTGGTTAACTTTTTAATATCCTGTAACAGTTGGGAGATAATTATAAGCAATTTTTACTTTAAGCCTAACTTAGACATTGATAGCATTTTAGAACTTTTCAATTTTTCTTTGCAAGAAGTAAACAATGCGTATCCAAACACTCCTGTTTTGATAGGTGGAGACTTTAATTGCCGAATGGGGTCTTCTGGTGAAGTACCACTAGAACTAATTTCTTACAGTAATATTTTCGCTAATAGAATAAGTAGTGACGGTATTTTTAATCGCAAAGGTGAAATTTTTCTCAACTTTATGGACGAAAATTCATTCACTCTCTTGAATGGGAGAACTAAAGGTGACATACCGGGTCAATTTACTTACAGTGCTTCTGCAGGTAATAGTGTTGTCGACTTGCTATGGATGCAAAATATTCAAATTTCTTCAGTAGAAAGTCTCCAGGTTTTGGAATATTTTGCCTCCTCTGGAAGTCACTTCCCTTTAAGGCTGATATTAAATTTACCGTCAGCTATAAATAAAAAATGTACACAGCAGTTCAACAATCCAGAATACACATTAATTCCATCTTGGAATGAAAACTACGCATTAGCATTTTATCATACTTTAAAAAACTCACTAAACTGTATGCTTGAGCCAGACTTGGAAAACTCATACCAAAAGCTTGTTGAAACAATTACTAACACCTTTTTGCTTCTTGGCTTATCGAAAAAATTATTTAATACTCCAAAAAACTCCAGAAAAAATAATAAACCTTGGTTTGATCAGGAATGTTACAACTCAAAAAAATTTGTTCAGCAAAATTTGAAAATATCAAAAATCAACAACTTTCTACCAAATTATAAAAATGCTTATTTGGTTAGTAAAAAGCAGTATAAGACAATGATTGATAACAAAAAAAAATCTTATACAAACAATTTTACGCAGGCTTTAAGTAACGTTCGCGATCAAAAAAACTTTTGGAAAACGATCCAGTATTTTAAGGGAAATACAGTTAAAACTAATCTAGATATTCACACGTGGGAATTATTTTTAAATAATATTTCGCAAGAGAAAATTGTCGATAATACTCTTTTTTTTTGACGTTCGTTGTCCTATTTTGGACGCCCCTATATCTCTTAAAGAAATTAGCAATACTCTAAAACAATGCAAAAATGGCAAAGCCCCCGGACTAGATAATATTACATTTGAGTTCTTGAAACACCTCCCAAATAATTGGCTATTATATTTAAATTGCTTGTACAATCGTATTCTAGATACCGAAACTATGCCTTCAGCCTGGTCTAATATTATATTAACAATGTTGCACAAGAAAGGTTCCCGTGAAGATCCAGAGAATTACAGAAGAATTGCTCTAGTAAACTGTTTAACTAAACTATTCACGCAGATATTATCTAATCGATTAACGATATGGCTGGACAATACTTCCGTTATTCCAGAATGTCAAAATGGGTTTCGTCAAGGCAGGGGATGTCTAGATAATATATTTACCCTCACTTCAGCTGTTCAGCTACAACTGCGACTTAAGAAAAGAAAAGTCTTCGCTGCTTTTATAGACCCCCAAAGAGCATTTGACTCAGTCGAACATATCTTGTTATGGAACAAACTTTTCAGTGTGGCATTAGCGCTAAATTTATTAGATTAATTAGATTCCTGTACGCATCGGCTACCTTCCAGGTTCGCTCAAATTCACAATTGTCACGACAATATAAAATAACGGAAGGTGTTCTTCAAGGAGAATGCTTAAGCCCGACTTTGTTCTCAATTTTTCTTTCAGATGTGGAGGCCTTTTTTAGGGAGGCAGGGGCAAAGGGAATTAATATTAATGGTAATACTGATATCCTTCTATTACTCTATGCCGACGATTTGATAATATTAGGAGAATCAGAAGTTGACATGACCCGCAAATTACGAATATTGGAAACCTACACCTCACAGAATAAACTGACTATAAACACTTCCAAAAGCAAAATCTTAGTCTTCTCGAGGGGTGGCCATTTCTCCAAAGAGCGAGGATTCCTACTAAATGGTCAAAAACTTGAAAGCGTTAATAAATTTAATTATCTGGGTGTAACGTTTAGTAGTTACTCGTTATTTCGAGAGGTGGCTGTTACTACGATTGCTAGAGCCAAGCAGTCTATAGGAGCAGTAATGAACCTCTTGTCTAATGCAATAGTAAATTCATGGGAGACGAGAATTACATTATATAATTCCATTATTTTAAACTGTCTTTCTCAGTGTATATCTGTCTGGGGTCTGCGCTACTCAAATACTCTAGAACAAATTCAAACTAATTTCTTTAAGACACTGCTGCATCTACCAAAAAATACCCCCAATACTTATGTTAGGCTAGAAGTTGGCCAAGATCACTTAAAATACTTAATTTTTAAAATATCACTTAATTGGCTTGAGAGAATTTTACTTATGGACTCCTCTAGGTATCCAAGAATTTGTTATAACCGTCTTCGTCAGCTATGTAACAATAATGACAATAATGAGAATTATAACTGGGTAGTTCAGCTAAAAAATTATTTTTCTGAAATTGATGCAAAAGAAACTTGGGAAAATTTATCATGGGGGTTACTGAGGCATCAAAGAAACGGTTTGTTATTAAAAATGAAAGAAAAACTCCTCCAAGATGACTTATCAGCATTAACAAGTTCTCGCTATTCTTTGTACTATAAACATTTCTCACACAATAGGCAACCGCAAAGCTATTTACAAATAAAAACTCCCATATATATTACAAGACTTTATTCACAAATCAGACTTTGCTCTAAACTTTACATAAAATTTTATTATAAAGGGATTTCGTATCACATCGACCAAACTGAAAATTGTTCAATATGTAATTTACACAAATTAGAGACTCTTTCCCACATTTTGTTGGAATGTCCATTATACTCGTGTTTTAGATCACCCCTTATTCGATCATTTGTAGAGAATACCGAGAGTTTTTTTCTGTTTTTAAATACAACCCATTCTCCCACTGAGATTAAGGAACTGTGTACATTTTTTATTAATGCACTCAGATTGCGTTCATTTATATTAAATGAATAATTGTAACTAAATCTCCATTAAGCGTCGACTATTTATGTGTAATAATTTGTACTCAACCTCTTGTTATATGATTTTTCATTAGAAACAATAAACATATCTATCTATCTATCTATCTATCTATTTTTATTATTCTGTGATTATAATTGTGTACCATATTGTTATAATTGTTTTCAACAATGAATTTTAGTCGTGAAGAAATGACACACATGATATGGATTTTAGGAGATTGTTTCAAAAACTCATTACTTGCCACAAGAATTTATAAGGAACGGTATCCACAGCGTCGACAACCAAATCATTTGACAAATTATTAGACAGGTTTAAACAACTTATTAGACAGGTTAATCGTACTGGTTCTGTTTTATATGAAGCAAAGGAAAAAACAAAAACCATTATTACGGATGAAAATGAATTAAACATTTTACTGGCTTTTACAGAAAATCCTCATACAAGTATTCCAAATATTACAAGAGAGCAAGATATAAGTTATAGATCTATTTAAAACATACTCAAGAAAAACAACATGCACCCATATCATATACAATTACATCAGGAACTTGTTGGGGATGATTTCGAACGAAGGGTACAATTTTGTCAATGGTCACAACAGCAAATAGTTATACAGAGAGATTTTTTTGAGTTTGTTCTTTTTGGAGAGGAGGCAACATTTCACAAAAATGGTAGTGTAAACAGACACAATTTTCATTATTATTCCACAACCAATCCGTACTGTGATCGCACACATAGTCAAACGAGATGGTCCTTAAATATTTGGGGTGGAATCATCGGCAATTACGTTATAGGCCCTTTTTTCTTTAAGGAATCGGTAAATGGTGAGGTTTATTTAAATTTTATAGTGAATCATTTACCTATTCCACTTGAAAATGTACCATTAAACATCCGCCAATATATGTGGTACCTTCACGATGGAGCCCCTGCTCACTACAACGCACTTGTCAGCCGTGAACTCGATGAACTATTTCCTGAAAGATGGATAGGAAGAGATGGGCCACTTCACTGGCCACCCAGATCACCAGAATTAAACAAAATTGACTTCTTTTTCTGGAGTTATATTAAAGACGTAGTGTATAGGACACCTCCAACAACAGTTGACGATATGAAAATAGGGATTCAAAAGGCCCTTCAAATTGCTACACAACAAATGCTTACAAACGTCAGTAGGTCTTTCAAAACTCGTCTCCAGGCTTGTGTAGACGTTATGGAAGGTCACTTTGAACACTTTTTATAAGAAACATAAGAAGTACGTTGAACATTTTTTTATGTAATTTAGTTTTCTTAATAAATTTTAGTAAATTAAAGTATTATTATTAATAACTAAATAATACATGTTGTTATCAACAATAAAACTCAAATATCTCGAAAACTAATAACTTTAGGTATAGGGAATATTTAAAAGATATCGAAATGTACTGATAGAAATTTTTGATGATAATATAAAATACATAGAAAAATATTTTCTATTTAAAAATATGAAGAAAATCTTTTATTTACATTTTGACTTACCCTGTATACAATTTGTGTAGTTATAAAAAAATTGTACATTGTTGCAAAATTAATTTAATATTGACAGTTAAAAGCAATAAAAAAATAAGTTTATATTACACCGTAAGAAGCATACAGGGCGATCAAATCAGTATGGTTTTTTAATAAAAGTGCTCGTAACTTTAAAACACTCGGTATACTCCTAGATAAGTGTTATATCTCTTGAATCAGAAACATGTAGAAAAACCAGATTTTGAATAAAATACAGGGTGTTCCATTTAAAAAAACATAACTTTGGTTTGGCACCGTGTTATGGAAGAACCTATATATTTCTCACTAATTTTAAAATGTGTACATACAAAGGTGTCTATAACTTTTATCAACAACTTTTTTATACAGGGTGTAACGAAAATACAGGTCATAAATTTAATCACATATTCTGGGACCAAAAAAAGTTTGATTGAACCTAACTTACCTTAGTACAAATGTGCATATAAAAAATGTTACAACCCTTTGAAGTTACAAAATTAAAATCGATTTTTTCCAATATATCGAAAACTATTAAAGATTTTTTATTGAAAATGGACATATGGCATTCTTATAACAGTAGTATCTTAAGAAAAAATTATAGTGAAATTTGGACACCCTATAAAAATTTTATGGGGGTTTAGTTCCTTTAAACCCCCCCAAACTTTTGTGTACGTTCCAATTAAATTATTATTGTAGTACCATTACTTAAACACAATATTTTTAAAACTTTTTTGGCTCTCAGTACTTTTTCGAAAAGTCAGTTTTTATCGAGATATTTTGAATATTTGTCAAATCCACCACATATTTGTATATGGTTAAGTACGATTATGGAGACTTGGTAATAATATGAAAATTTATGTATGATTTACATTTTTATATATTTTGAACCGCATTAAAAAAGAAGCCATATCTCGATAAAAGGTGCCTTCTGGAAAAAATACAAAGAGGCAAAAAAGTTTTAAAAACATTGTGTTTAACTAACGGTATCGCAGTAATAATTTAATTGGAGCGTACACAAACATTTGGGGGGTTTAAAGGAACAAAACCCCATAAAATTGTTATGTAAACATATTTAAAAAGAAGCCGCAACTCGATAAAAACTGCCTTATCGAAAAACTACTAAGAGCCAAAAAAGTTTTAAAAATATTTAATTTAACTAATGGTACCACAATAATAATTTAATTGGAACGTACAGAAAAGTTTGGGGGGATTTAAGGAACAAAACCCCCATAAAATTTTTATGGGGAGCACAAATTTCACTATAATTTTTCTTTAAGATACTCCTGTCATAATAATGCCACATGTCCATTTTCAGTAAAAAATCTCTAATAGTTTTCGCTATATTCGAAAAAATCGATTCTCATTTTGTAACTTCAAAGGGCTATAACTTTTTTTATGTGCATATTTGTACTAAGGTAAGTTAGGTTCATTCGAACTATTTTTGGTCCCAGAATATGTGATTTAATTTATGACCTGTATTTTTGTTACACCCTGTATATTGTATAATAACAGATATATTGGACTTTGTCACAGAAGTTGATCACCCTGTATATGGCTTAGTTTATCCTAATATTATAACCCTCAGTTAGTCCGGCGGGATCCATTAGACCCCAGCTTAAAACAAAATTAAAATTTAAATATTCTCACACATTGCAGTTATCTTTTGTTCCTGATAGCTATCTAGAATTAATTTAACTATTTACACTTAGGTGGAGTTTGATCGTTGTATGACCGGAAACAACAATAATAGTCCAATCAACAGGCATTTTCTCGTGAAATTTTGAGAACCAAGGTCAATTTCCTTAAAAATTTGGATTTAGGTAGTAATTATGACCTTTGGCAAAATCGACCCTATGCTGAAGTACGCTCTTGCCCTGGGGATGTAAACAACCAGATCTAGGGGATGAAAACGTTTTAATCAAAATAACTATGGAAATCGATAGAATGAACAATTCTGAGTAAATTTTGTTCTACAATTTTTTTTGCAGTATTGGCACTTTTTAAGTTGTTTGCGATTGAAACTATGCATTTTTCATTGAAAAAACTCACGATTTATAACCGCTTTTAATGAATAACTAAAAAAAAATTAATTTTATGGAAAAAATCATTTAGACGAAAACTGTAGCTAATAAAAAAACAAAGAGATTCGCGTCAGAAAGGCCTATGTAAACCTAATAACAACTGAGTTATTGCTCTTTAATTAAAGGATGGTTATTTTCGAAGAACATCGAAATGGAGAACCTTTAATCTCAAATAACTCGAATACGGTGCAATTCTTTGGGAAACCTTAACAGACATCTTTAAAAAAAATTAAAAAACATTTCAAATAAGCTCTGACAAAAGTTTTTTGCTTTTGCAAAAATACAAAAAAAAGTTTTGTTTTGAGAGAAATCGCTGTTATGTAATTCCTCAAGTTCTTTGCGCATAACCATCTTATCGACAACCGGATCAACGGTTACCCAAAAAATTCGTGTTACGGGTCAAAATACAAAAAAAAAACGTTCATCTGAATAAAGGAGGCCGCTGTACCCCCCCTGGCGACAGGACTATTTTAATGATTTGTATTTTGAGAAGGATCAAGCGGATCAAGTTAGAACATAACTACACGCGTGGCGTACTTTATACGCCACAAGAAAATACGCTTAAAAAAAGCGGATTTGTTTATTTTTCTTTTAAATACACTTAGTTGTTTGTTATAAACCTTATTCGGCATCAGTGAATACTTGGAGTTCCTTCTTAGTAAGCCAATTGGAATTTATAACTGGAATCATGACATAACTGGACTCCATGATAAATAAAATTACTAATAAAACATTTTTTGGATTGTGTTTTTACAGGAGAAAAAGTATTGTTTATAAAGAAAAATATATTTTGTGCCATAATGACTAACAAACAATTGAAATATGCACTTATATTACTAGTTATATTAATATAATGGTGGCGTATATTGTCCACCACCGGAAACAACAAATAATAAACTGTAAATTATGATCTTCCCAGAACGCCGATTATAACGAAACTAAAACCAAATTGTAAAGCACATTACAGTGATAGGTTAGAGAGATAAACAAGGTCAAAAATTAAATTTTTAAATATAGTTGCAGTAGAATTCTTATATCTGGCGTACAGAATACGCCAGCGCGTGTAGTTAACCTTTAACTACACGCGCTGGCGTATTTTGTACACCAGATATAAGAATTCTACTGCAAATATATTTAAAAATTTAATTTTTGACCTTGTTTATGTCTCTAACCTATCACTGGAATGCGCGTTACAATTTGGTTTTATTTTCGTTATAATCGGCGTTCTGGGAAGATCGTAATTTACAGTTTATTATTTTTTGTTTCCGGTGGTGGACTATAAACGCCACGATTATATTAATATAAGTAGTAATATAAGTACATATTTCAATTGTTTTTTGCTCATTATGGCACAAAATATATTTTTCTTGATAAACAATACTTTTTCTCCCGTAAAAAATCACATTTCAAAAAATTTTTTATTAGCAATTTTATTTTTCGTGGAATCCAGTTATTCCATGATTCCAGTTATAAATCCCAATTGGCTTACTGAGAAGAAACTTTAAGTATTCACCGATGTCGAATAAGGTTTATAACAAACAACTAAGTGTATTTTTTCAAAAAAAAAAATAAACAAATCCGCTGTTATTGTGTATTTTCTTGTGGCGTATAAAATACGCCACGCGTGTAGTTATGTCATAACTTGATGCGCGGGAAGTTAAAGGTTAAAGGTTAAAGCAAAATTTCCAAAAAATCCCTTCAGAACAATATTGTGCTTAATAAGAAAGAGCGTTGGCAAGGTGTCGAAGTGTACAGATTATACAATAAAAACGGATATTTTTGGTAGATCTGCTATCGGATTCAAACCGATTGTTGATCGAATAATGGATTCTATACACTACTCTCTTTCTCTCTCTCTCTCTCTCTCTCCCTATCCCTCTCTCTCTCTTTCTTTCTCTCTATTTCTCTCTCTCTCCCTCTCTCTGTGTGTGTATATCTTTCTGTCTTCTCTCTGTATCTCTCTCTATCTGTCTTTCTCTTTTCTTATGGAGTATTGGCACACTTAGCCCAAAATAAAAGATAGCTGAATGCCTAGAACAGCGCATCCTCGTCTGTTTGATTCTTTTGAAATTTCCTCTACAAGTTTTTTCCATTTCTCTCGATCTCTGTTTGACCTCTCTCCATCTCAGCCCAATTCTTTTATGATCTCTTGTTACAGTTCTTCTCCAGCTATAATTGGGTCTTGCTCTCCTTCTATCTGGTCGGTATTTGATTGTCTGTCTGGTTATATTATTTTGGTCTTTCCTTAGAATATGTTCAATACATTTCCATTGCCTTGCGTTATCGTTATTTTCATAATAGCAAAATTTCAATCAAAAATTAGGTTGGAGAATTGGAGAAAATGTAATCTCAAAGTTCAAAATCGGTATACGTTTAAAAATTCATTTTCCCGGCTTCTCATAGAGCAATTCTCTTCATTCTTTTTTGTTCTCAAATAACTCGAGTAGAGCCATCTAACTAACGCATTATTAAATGTCAAAGTTTTTTGGTTTTGTTATAATAAATTAATTTATTTATTATGACAAAAATTTTGAATTTGTTTAAATAAAAATTGTTTAAATAATTATACAGCTTTCAAATGAGAATATTTGTGTTTTTAACGTTAAAAGGTACACTTGTAGGGAGTTTATCTAAAAAAAGTCTACAACTGGAAAATATATGTAATTTTCTTTTCTTATAAAAAAATTAATCTATTACACCAAAACAGAAGCAAGTTTGACATTTAATAATGCGTTAGTTAGGTGGCTCTATTCGAGTTACTTTGGAACAAAAAAAGACTGAAGAAAATTGCTCCATGAGAAGCCCAGAAAATGCATTTTTTTAACGTAAACCGATTTTAAACTTTGAGATTCCATTTTCTCCAACCTAATTTTGGATTGGAATTTTGCTATTTTTTGGCAATTTTCACTCGTAATATCGATAGTTTTTATTATAATAATATAATGTCCTGAGTATTTTAAAGATATGAAAATTGGTGTGGAGAAAGAGGACAAAATTAAAAAGGTGATGGTTAAAAAAATTATGATCCTATTGTTTATATCTTTGCCGTAAATGCCGGTCAACTTTGACCGGTTGTATCTCAGGAACCACTCATCACAATTAAACGTTTTTTCTTTTAGAAGAAGCGCCCTGCCGCTTTTTTTCCAATACCGTTTTCATGATATAACTTAATTTAATATTTCCCAAGATATTCTATTTGTTTAAGCCAAAAAATTTTTTATTTTAAAATATGCCTGAGGCCGCTTAAATAGTCCAATTTTAATTCTGTAAAGTACATTAAATAGGTACAGTGTCTTTTTATACAAAAATACACTGACCGGCACAAAAAACGGTCACCCCAAAAAATGGGTAATTTTTGATGTCTTGAATTTCCTAAACCTGTTGTCCGATTTAAGTGATTTTTTTAATATATTATAGCCTTATTTTTTAAAAAAATCGCTGTAATAATATTCTTGCTGGACAGGTAAACTATCATAATATACCGGGTGTACCAATCAAACTATGTTTTATTCTCAAAGTTCACCACGCCCTATGGAATATTCTAGCATTTATAAAATACTGAAATTAAAACTCAACTATGGCCTCAAGTTTTCTTAACATTCTGTTTTTTGATTCATTCGCTTATGTTGGATAATACAAAAGTTAGGTACTTTAACAACTAGCCATGTTCTTCATTAATACAGGGCGTTTCTAAATAAGTGAGACAAACTTTAAGGGGTAAATCAGCATGAAAAAATAATGACCGTTTGCTTTATAAACATATTTCCGCAATTGCTTCGTTTCCGAGATACTGGATGTTGAACTTTTTTCTTACAGACTGATGATTTATTTATTGCTCTAAAAATGGTTGAGATATGAGAACGGAATTTGGTAGGTTTTAAGAGACAGTTATTCCACATTTTTTGACATGCAATTAATAATTTTTTATTCTCCATTGGCGTGCATGCGGGTAATATTACCCGTCATATTACCCGTATGCCCGCCAATGGAGAATATAAAGTTCTTAATTGCATGTCAAAAAATGTGCAATAACTGTCTCTTAAAACCTACCAAATTTCATTTTCGTATCTCAACCGGTTTTAGAGAAATAAATAAATCGTCAGTTTGTAAGAAAAAAATTCAACATCCAGTATCTCGGAAACAAAGTATTTGCAGACATGTGTTTATAAAGCCGACGGCCATTATTTTTTCATGCAGATTTACCCCTTAAAGTTTGTCGCACTTATTTAGAAACATCCTGTCTTAATGAAGCACATGGATAGTTGTTAAAGTACCTAACTTTTTTATTATTTAACATAAGCGAATGAATAAAAAAACAGAATATTAAGAAAACCTGAGACTTTAGTTGAGCTTTAATTTCGGAATTTTATAAATGCTAGAATGTTCCATAGGGTGTGCTGAACTTTGAAAATAAAACACAAGTTTGATTGGTACACCCCGTATACAATGATAGTTTACCTGTCCAGCAAGAATATTATTACAGCGATTTTGTTAAAGAATAAGGCTATAACATATTAAAAAATTCACTTAAATCGATCAACAGGTTAAGGACATTCAAGACATCAAAAATGACCTATTTTTTCAAGACATCAAAAACGGGTGGCCGTTTTTTGTGCCGGTCAGTGTAATAGCACAGATTAATCCAACACAGATGCGAAAGCTATGCTATGATGCCGGTACAAAACTTGGTAACCTTGAAACTAAGGAGCACAGTTGTTGTACCGGTGTTTGCACCAATACAATTGATAACTTACAAAATAGTTCATTTGGTCTATAATACTTCCTTTTACACCTGATTTGATATTTACTATATTTACACTAAAAATTAAGACAAACAAAACTTAAAAAAATATTGGTCATTTCATAAATTTATGTGTTAAACGAAAAAGGAAATACAAATACAATAGGTAATTTGGGAATTCTAGGTATGTCCTTAGCAAAACAAGAGAAAGTTAACTAACTGTTAGAAAAGTGACAATCGTTAAAGATTTATATATAAATGGTCATTTATTAAATTTCTGTGTATATTGAAAAATAATAAAAAGTTGCTTGGAAGTGAACACGATATAAATACAATAGGGTAATTTGGGAATTCTAGGTAGGTACAAAACAAGAGAAAGTAAACTAGCTACAAAACAAAACAAAACAAAACAAAACAAAGTTTTGTCCTTAACAAAACAAGAGAAAGTAAACTAGGTATTAGAAAAGTGACAGTCGTTTGGTGACAGTAATTTGGGAATTCCAGGTATGGCCAGAACAAAACCAGATAAAGTGTTGTTAATATAATAATTTTCAAGTTCCAGGTTATTTAATTATATAATCAAATTTAATTATATAAGCAACGTTTAGTTGTTAAATAACGAATTTTTTTCAAAAAGTGATAAGTATTGGGTCCAAAAAAGTATATTGTGAGAGCGAATTGTTTGTAGTCCTGAGAATATCTTTTGGCCTTTGGGACTTTTTTCTGCAACAATGCCTGAGTTTTTACAATTTTGGCCAATGATTTATTAAGAAATTTGTCACATAATTTTTTAAACTGCTCTAACTCTTGTTTTGTACCGTTTTGTTTTTTTACATATTTTTCTATTCAAAAGTTTTCTTTTTAAAAACCTGATTTTACATTTCAGTTTATATTCACGTGGCAAGTTATACATAAAAGATGCTGGTGTTTGTAATAATACTGGAGGTGATAACTGGGAAACATCTTTTGTAATTTTTGTAGAAATGTGTCCATCTTTTTCCTTACTGGGGCTGATAGAAACTTGTTTAGAGGATATTACCTGTAAATTTTTCGCCGCAGGCGTTATTCTAATATCTGAAAAATCATATCTTTTTATTACTGAAATTATTGATATTTACCAAATTTTTTACCAGACAATATTTGAACTTTTTTCGGCGGCTCCTCAGACGTATTCGCGCAGATATCTTTAGATTCGGTAAAAATTGACGGCAAAGCATTGTCATACAAGAGTTTTCGTCGTGAAGATGTGCATAAAAATTTATTTTCAAAATGCTTTTCGCAAATTCTGTATTTAGTTAAATCCTCCTCTAACAAATCTTGTCTTTTAGTAGCTTTTAACCATAGCTCACTCTTATAACGTAAGATGTTTTTTAATAAAAATTTAATGTCTTGTTAATATCTCTTTTATTTTTTAAGATTATTTCGACTATCTTCAATAACACTGCGTTATTCATTCTTACTAGTAACTAAAATTTACTGTTTTCAAGACAGGATTTTTTTCACACTTATGAAAATATTTCTTGAAAAAATACTATTGGAACTATATCTGATACACATAGCTTGAGTAACCATTTTATGTAAGTTTAGAGATTAATATAATTAATATGATATAAGTAATATGCCTCTTAATCAGTATTTAGAAAATAAATCAATTTATTAGTGACACTATATACCTTAAATCCTTCATCCTTTGGCAATCTAAAAAATGATATTTCTTGACCCGTCTTATATGAACACCTTTCACAAATACACGCATATCCAACCATTTTTAAAAATATAACAAAACTATTTAAACACACTTGATAAATAGAAAAAATTCCCAATGATCAATTTAACACTACAATAAGCGCATGTACTGTCGAGGTTATTCAGGAACTGACAATAAGCTTAAGCCTACATACTAAGCGAGCTACTAAGCGACTACCCTTTTGGTAACTCAAAGTGGGAGGAGTTTACCAAAACTCGGTACCAGAGTTATCGCCAGGGTTTCGCATCTGTGTTGGGTTAATCTGTGGTAATAGTTCTTCTTATGTATCATCATTATTGCGCTTATTATAGCGACCGTAAATTTTTAATTAACAATTCAATTGTTGCTAAACTGTTCATTTAATTTCCATCGGCTTCTGAAATTATAATCTATACGAAAAGAGCTTTTAAAACACCAAGTTATTTAATTATTGATTAACAATTACTTATCTAAAATTTTAGTTGAAATTTAAAGATTTTGTTGGAAAAAGCCGCATTTTTCGGGGAAAATTTCTTTAGACACGTTTCAATTCAACATTTGTTTGTTTTCTTTTCTTTTATAAAACTTTGTTTTTTCCATCCCCGAAAGTTGTTAATTACCAAATCCCTCTCCGAGATAACAGAAAAATCCCCAATATTGACTAACGATGTACAGCAGAAGGGTAATCTTGGATAATCTCTCTCAAAAAAGTCTGAGAGGCATTTTAGACATTGTTGGAAGTTGCGGGAAACCCCTATACTACTTAGGCTGACAGTTATTACAGGGATTGTCAGGAGATTGGAACCGATTGTTGGTCGGAGAATGGCTTCTTCACACTACTAATGAAAACTTAAGCTTTTCTCCCGACTCGATTAAGAGTCTGTTTAATTCTTTTTTATTGTTATTTTTGTTTGATCTGTTCATGTATTTGCCATCGTATGGGGTGAGAATTTTGTGATATTTGTAGAGAATTTAGTATTATTCATTAAAAAGTAAAAACTAGTCCAATATTTTGCTAGAGGATTTTTTTATGAAGATATCTTGGTAGATAGCTTGGTTATATTTGAGTATCAAATAAATATAAGAGCTTTAGATAAATAAAAAAGAGCGTGGCCCAAAAAAGAGGAGTGCCGACAGAAGTGAATACTTTATATTGCGCGTTATTGCTATATTATGGGTTAATGAAATTTTATGAAATTTTTTTATTTTTTCTATTCTCATACTATAATATATCAATTATGATGTCACTACCTGTATCATAATGAACTTCAATATGATACAGATTTTCATTAAGATACATATTTTTAACCAATATAATCGCGATATAGCATTCGCGATAAAGGTGGCACACAAATACATACGATTTGACAGTTCTCAATATGTAAACAAACTGTCAAACTGACAAACTACTTAATTTGTTGGTGTTACAAAATTAATAAATTTGAATATATTTTTTGTTGTGAATGATCATAGAAAAAATCGTGTATACAACTTGCATTTAATTATCATTATGAAGCTCGTATTCTATACGAACCTCGACGCTAGGCTCCTTCATACTCACTTCATAATGACCATCATTAAATGCTCGTTGCATAATATACTATTTTGATCGATTCTATTCGATTCGATTCGCTTTTATTTAATTTTGTTCAATTGTGTTTAATTTGATTTAGTTTAAATCTAAAAGACGTTGTGATATTCTCGACTTGTGTTTTTGGGCTTACCCCGTTGCTCTCATTATTATCTCTGGGTATTTATCATCAAATGGTCATTTTAAGTCCGACACGTAGAACATGTCAAATGACAGGAATTATGACAGGTGATAAATAGCAGTCTGATTTTTTCATGAGAGTTTAAGAGGCTACAGTGGCGATCAACAGGTAGCAACAAACGCGGTCCAAGATTGCGGCTGTAATTGTGAATATTTTGTCGAGATATTTGGCACACATATTCCTAATATAATAAATAATGGCGATACAGAGCCCAATTTGAGAAATATGTTATAGACCAGGGCGCATCGGTAAAAATATTAGTACATTTGGACGTTGAGAGGTGACTCAAATTTTTTTGCAGAAATTGCTTGAGAATAACTCAAATAATAATATTTGAGTTATCCTCCCACTCAAAATGGCCCGGAACATTGTTTAAATATTCAAAATGTTAAAAAATGAAGGAAAAATTCGATATTTTTATTGGTTTTTTGATTATAACTTTAAAACTGTTCATTTCTGGGAAAAGTTGTACTAACATAAAAGTTGCGTAATTGAATTTCCTACAATACAGAATTAGTTCAAAATTTAAACAATACTCACCCTTGTTGCAAAATACCAATAATTGCAAAAAAACCATACAAAAACAAGTATTCGCATTTTACGTTTTTCAACCATTTATGCTACACTTAGGACCTTCATGTTTCACCCAGAAAAACTTTATGATACATTGAAACAATATTGTAAATTTCATTAAGATCGGTTTAACAGATTTTGCAAAATAAATTTTGCAATCCAGCTTTCGCAAAAAAAGTTCATTTTTTCAAAATGTTGCAGGACTGAAAATAAAGCAGATAGCAAGTTGAATTTTTTTATGCATATAGAAGTGTATCGTACCTTTAATCGACAATTTGCAAAATTAAAATCGATTAACTACCACGACGTCAGGAATTTTTTTTAAATAAACATTAGTTATTGGTGCTACGCGCAGGACAGCGGATAGTTTGCTCTGATTGGGCATTCCAATGACCTTTGATAATGATTGATACATTTTAATTTTTATTACATTTCGATATAAATAATAAAAATTTGTTTATAGCAAAATAAAAACACATACTCTATCCTTTAAAATAACATTTTGTTAGCAAAAACTTTCTTTGTACATATATTTTAACTTAGAGAACAAAAGTTTATTATTTTTAAACATATGCAATTGTTTAAACAATATTTCACAAACAATAATAAAATTAGTTTGATGTTTGTGGAACTAAAATATTAAAATACAACAAAATATAGAGTAAGAAAATAATATATTAGATAAAGATTGGAAGACATTTTGGTGGAAATCAACTTGTGTGAATCGAACATCGCTGTTCTGCGCGTAGCACCAAAAATTAATGTTTATTTAAAAAATTTCCTGACGCCGTGGGAATTAATCGATTTTAATTTTGCGAATTGCAAATGAAAGGTACATTACACTTATATAAGCAGAAAAAAACTCAACTTGCTATCTGCTTTATTTTCAGTCCTGAAACATTTTGAAAAAATAAATTTTTTTTGCGAAAGCTGGATTGCAAAATTTATTTTGCAAAATCTATTACACCCATCTTAATGAAATTTACAGTATTGTTTTACTGTGTCATAAAGTTTTTCTGGGTGAATTATGAAGGTCCTAAGTGTAGCATGAATGGTTTAAAAACTTAAAATGCGTATACTTGTTTTTGTATGGTTTTTTTGCAATTATTGCTATTTTGCAACAAGGGTGACTATTTTTAAATTTTTAACCAATTCTATATGGCAGGAAATTTAATTACGAAACTTTTATGTCAGTACAACTTTTCTCAGAAATTAATAGTTTTAAAGTTATAATCCAAAAACCAATAAAAATATCGAATTTTTCCTTCATTTTTTAATATTTTGATTATTTAAACAATGTTCCGGGCCATTTTGAGTGGAAGGATAACTCAAATATTATTAACAAATGAAAAAGAGAATGTGGAAAAATCCCCTTACGAATATCTCACACATCCACTATTTCGGGCTGGGAAAAATTTTCTGAATAGAATCAAAGATCCAAACACCAGTTCTCAGAAATGTGTTTCGCCCTCTTCAACCTCCCTGGGCTCATCGGTAAAGATGAGAGGTTGAATATCTTTAGACACATTCCATCAAAAAACAACATCCGAGACATAGAACATAACAGGAGCGTATATCTACGCATCATCTGACAATGACAGTCTCAAGTTTTAATTCCCTAATTACTTAAAGTAAAATATATGTTTAAAAAACAAACAAAAAAGAAGTCAATCTTTGAACACACTCAGTGATCAAAAGATACAAAGTTGGTTCACCGACCAATCGTAACAAAATCAACAAATTCTCTATTTCATTTGTTGATTTTGTTACGATTGGTCGGTGAACCAACTTTGTATCTTTTGATCACTGAGTGTGTTCAAAGATTGACTTCAAATATTATTATTTGAGTTATTTTCAAGCAATTTCTGCAAAAAAAATTGAGTCACCTATCAACGTCCATCTCAAAACAGATGGGCCCTAGACTATTAGTAGAGTCCTTTTCATGAGCATTTTTCAGTGCGTCACAGTTTTTCAATTTCTTTCTAACGCATTAAATTGTATGTGACAGAAAAAGGCACGTCTGTGATTACAGACATTTATAACATTTATTCTAGTTATTCTAGTTGTCGAAAGTTGGCGCTATAATCGAAGAAAGAATTATTTACGAAATATAAAATACAGGGTGTCCAGAAACTCTACCGACAAACGAAAACAGGAGATTTCTCAGATAATTATAAGATAATTTAACCCAATTCACCTAGTTCGAAAATACTTCCTAAGGGAGCTAGAGCTCTTTAAAGATGGCGTCTTGGAATTAGTTTTTCTTAAATATCTCCAGAACGTTTCTATTCAGAAAAACGAAAACGGGTACGCTTATTTATCTAATAGAGATACTTCGATTCCATTAATTACAAATTTCTGGTACCGATCATGGGCGTCCGTTTTGGGTAGGGCAACGGTTATTTTATCGCATAACTTTTTTGTCTTTAACTTTTAAGCATTTTTGACACTGGATTATTGAACTGTGAGGTATTTTAGTACTAAAAGATACTCTTGCTTTAATTGAGTAGGATACACCGTTTTCTAGAAAAATCGATTAAAAATTTTTCGTTTTTTCGATCTTAAAAAAATTTGAAAACAAAAATTCAAATAAAAACGGTGTATTTTACCGACTTAAAGCAAGAGTAACTTTTAGTACTACGTAGAATACATACCTCATCACTTAATCATCAAGTGTCAAAAATGCTTAAAAATTAAAGACAAAAAAGGTATGCGATACAATAATTGTTGACCTACCCAAAACGGACTCGTATGACCGGTAATAGAATTTCGCAATTAAGGAAATCGATTTATCCCTGGAAGATAAATAAACGTACCAGTGTTCGTTTTTCGAAATAGTTTTTTTGGGGAATTTTTTTTCTCAAATTCAACACACGAACAATATTCATATCGACTTTTCTAGAAAATGGTGCATCCTACGGACTTAAAGCAAGAGTACCTTTTAATACTATAATACTTCAAAATCTAATAATCTAGTGTCAGAAATGATTAAGAGTTAAAGACAAAAAAGTTATATAATAAAATAACCGTCCTTCTACCCAAAACGGACGCCTATGACCGGTACTAGAAATTCGCAAATAATGGAATCGATGTATCTTTGGAAGATAAATAGGAGTACGAGTTTTCATTTTTCTAAATAGAAGCCTTCTGTAGCTATTTTAAAAAAACTATTTACAAAACGTCATCTTTAAAGAGCTCTAGCTCCATTAGGAAGCGTTTCCTTACTAGGTGAATTGGGTTAAATTATCTTCAAATTATCTGAGGAATTTCCGGTCTTCGTTTGTCGGTAGAGTTTCTAGACACCCTGTATATCTACGAATATAATCTGTACAACTTATAAGACTATACAAATCAAAGAAACTACCATTTTATAAATGCAATAAACGCAGTTGATTTGTTTTATGCCAAATTGCAAATAAAATGTGACAGCTGTCAGATTTAACTAAAAGGTCATGTTAGAATAAATGTCATAAATGTGTATTATCACGGGCTTACCTTTTTTTCTATCATTTGTGACGCACTGAAAAATTCTCATGAAAAGGACTTTAGGTGGAAATTACTTTGTAATTAAATACAATATTAAAAAAACGAGCCTGTACAGCCATTAAGACGAACTAAAAAATAGACTTTCTTCAAATAAACTTTTTTATCTTATGCCTAGATTTTGTGTTATTTTGGACATACTAAATTTTTTTATTTCTAACAAGAAATCGAACATATTATAACTAATAACTAATTAGGCAACATAGAGAAATTGTCACTGTCATTTTGACAAACCTGCGTCAGATTCTCTCTTATCTGTTTTGTTATCTTTATCGATATCTGTTCAGTGCAGTAGTTTTCATTCATTTTAAGAATTCGTTATTGTTGTTTCATAGGAAAGTAGTGTTTATTTATAGTTAATTCATTCTATTTTTGTGTAATGGGTCTAAGTTGTTGGCATATTTGAAAAAATAGATTATTGTTAATTGTGAGTTTTAGTTATATGTATGTATAAGTAAATTTTACGTAAAAATATTTCGAATTCTAATGCGAGTAAGTATTCGCCGTGTGTAAGTACTTGGAGGAGATACGAGAAACGATCGTGCGCGAATAGCGGAGAAATCTTGCAACTTTCTTAAATAATTCAGTGTCAATTGAAATTGTCAAATTGACGTATATTTTATATCTACTGTCAATGAAGAAGAAAAATTATATATTGCTCCACAATATTGATATGATATGCAATTATTATTTAAAAGTAAATTTAATTAATAGTAGTGCATTTTAATAATTAATTTTATTTACTGCATACAATTGTTTACCTTTTAATAACATAACCTTAATATTACTTTTTCTTCTTATAATTTTTTTGGTCTATGGTCTTGACAATTGTCCAGTAACCAGGACCAATATAATTGGCCAATATAATTAAAAGTACGAAAAATGTTGCCGAGCTATGAGACCAGGTGTCGATTTTCCGAACTTGCACGGTCCCAATATAAAGTTAAAGTGCCTTCAGCGCTCTATGATCTAAATAAAATACGACGGCTCTTGTTTCGCTTCACAACGAAATGATTATTTATTATTATTATTTCGTGCAAATACCTATGTCAACATAAAATTATCACCAATTTTGGTTTATTTTTATAAATATTTATTTACTAATAACAAAATTGTTTTCTATTACTTTTATTTAGCGCGCCTATGAATTAATGTCACATTCAAGTTATGTCAAACAATTCCGAAGCACTGTTGCCAAAGTTTCGCAGGTCTTACGAAAAAAGGTATAATACTATCTCCCGAAGTTATATTGATAACGCGCTACTGTATGCTCTTAATGGTAGGGGAGCAAAGTATGCTAAATGTGCAGTCACTCGAGCGCTTTGGGGACCTATTGGGTTGTGAAGAGTAGGTCCTAAAGCCAAAAAAAGTTAAGTAAAATTTTCCATTTTAGTGGGCGCTTGTCATTTTTTAATTTAATTTTCCATTTACAACAATCGTTTTTTCCGATTATAACGCCATCTATCCATAATTCGAAAAAATATTTCGATTAAAAGTTACTTATTTTTACGTAAGCAATCCAAATCTGCAATAAAAAATGAGGGTTCCCATTTAAGATTTTAAAGTGACCCCCCACCCCACCTCCGCGGGGGACGTGTTTGGTGCCATTCGATAGACTTTTCAAAAATACTGAATAAGTGTATTTCACAGTTTTTCGATCTGATGTTAATTTGGCGAAATATCGTGGGATTCGTATTTAAAATATTAAATTTACCCCCCACCCCTCTCCGTGGGAAGTCGTGATTGGGATCATTCGATAGATTTTTAAAAAATATTGAGCACATATTTTTTAGTTTTTCAATATGTCATTCATTTCGCGAAATATTCGCTTTTTTCTTGTGAAATTTTGGGACTCGCCCATTTCCTTACGCCCGGCTCAAATCGTCAGGTTTTTGAAAAATACACTCTTTTGCATGTACTTAACTTACCTTATCTTAATCTGACAATTTCGAGTTTTTTTAAGGATAGATTATTTTTTCGGGCCCCCCTTAACGAACTCCCCTGTGTTAAGAGCCACTATATGGTAGAGGTACTTCTACAGGGTACCAGGTTTCTCCCCATATGATAATCTGACGCGCTCGAGTAACTGCAAAAATCCCCGCTTGGGCTCCCCTACCAGGGTAAAAAATCAATTGGAAGTTCTGTCCGACAAAATACATGGGACGTTTTCGTAGTCTGACGTTACAAATTTTTAACCTGTTCCACAATTAAAACTTCCCCTGTTCCAGTGTTCCCATACCTCAAAGTTTGTCCGACTAGACACCGTTAAGCTATTAACAAATTTTCAACTTGCTATTAATTAACTTTTTTTCGGTACGCGGAATCCAGGCCTATATCTAAAAGCGCACATTTATATTTATAGTCTGGGAGGTAGTGCCAAATTTTTACGGTGATTTTAGGACGGATTCATTGCCCGATTTCACCAACGATACCTAAACAGTTGCCTTATTAAGTAATTCTTATCGATAGGAACTTCTTAAGTCAATACTTAGGAACAATCGCATTTCACAACTAAAAGAACTGCTTATCTAGGAAATGCTTTCCTAGGTATTACCTAGGGTACGTTTGAACTATTTTTGATAAATAAAAAGAAGAATAAGATGACATTTCCTTACTTTTTCGATTATTTGTCATTATTGTTTGTTTGCCAATTTGGTTTTATTCAGTTTTGTACTGTTATATATAGTTATTTTATTTAGTAGTGAGTTATTTGTGCATTAAGTTTGTATATAATAAATATAGTCTTGTATGTTATTTGTATATGTACAGTGAAATGGAGGAAAAGAAAGAGTTGTAAATTTCACATATGACCAAAAATTGAAGTTAGTTGAATTGTCATTAATGAAATAATTTTAAAATAAATAATATGTTGAAAATTGCTTTTTATTATTAATTTTTTAATGACCACTTTTAGTTATATCATGAATGGGTTTTTGAAACACAACACTAGTTTGTTAGGTAGTAGGTAGACTACATAATTTTGTCAACAGACCTGTAAAAAACTCCAACGGATTTTCTATATTTTTCAACACATATTATATTAATAATATAAAAGAAAATACAAAATTACAACTAATATACCTAATATTACAGAATAACAGAAAAATTAAGGTAAGAAGCAAATTATTGACAAACGTCACAAGTACATTAGTCAAAATTGTAAAAATATAACCTGACTGTCAACGATAAGTAATATCTAAAGTTTAGGGAGATCGAAATCCGTATCCTAACGTAAGGTAATGCTTAAGCGTTTTAGGCAATGCTTATCGTATGGTGAAATCCGTTTTAGAGTTAGGAAGTACCTAAACCCACTTAGGCAATTCTTAAATATTTAGGTATCGTTGGTGAAATCGGGCATATGAATTTATTTTGGTAGATAGTACTTGTTTGATAACGAAAATGTTAGTCAGCTGGCACTACTCAGGGGCTTTTTGGCAGAAAAGAATAATTATGAAGGTGGATGGAAAAAACCCTACAATTTATATGTCAAATATCTCTCTCCGTGCATCACATCCATATATGGTCTAGTGGCTATGTCTTTCACATGCTTTCACCCCGGAGGCTCGAGTTCGATTCCCGGGATCAGATATCCTTTTTGTTTTTAAAATTGACATTTTGATTTGAAAAATAATTATTTTTATCGCCAACCGTCACTAAAGTCATTCATTATTGTACTCACTTGCCCTCATTTGCGGCAGTAAAGTAACATTTTATTGTACTGAAAGAAGAATTTTAATTTACGTGCCGCGATTAATCATATTAACCCAGATTAAATGTAAGTGGTCGATGGCAGTAATCGAATGGCGATAATTTGAGTGATCATAAAATTTATTTACTTTAATTATTAAAAATATTGTACACAATTTGCGTTATTATCAATAATTAAATTTATGTCAAAAAGTGTAATTCTGTAGTATTTTGTAAATATATTCATATAAAATAAATTAAAACTTTACCGATTTAGTAATTATTCAATATTGATAACTACTATCGATTAAAAATCGAAAGCGGCCATCTTGCAAAAGTTATCTGTCATCACTGTCATGAAATTATTATTACGTCTAAAATTTTAAAAGTTCTTAAATTGTAAATTGAAAGTAAGTGTTAAAATCAATATCAAATTATTGTAGAAAGTGAAATTGTAGATAAAATATATTTTGGCATTATCCAAGCTGTCAGGCTTTCAGTACTTCATTTTCCAGTTTTTCATTCAGGGATTATTTAAATTGAAGATGATTATATTTTATGAAATAATGAAGATAATCAAATTAAAAAAATGTGTAGTGTTATAATGAGATTTTAAAGAAGATAAATGAACGACAGATTTTTATTTAATTTATTTTATAAATTTTATCCTTATTATTTTTAAATAATTACAGAGACCAAACTCTTACGTAGACAACTTTAAGATGCGAATCATCGGAATGCAAATTCCAAGTTGATTTCCAATCAAATTATGTTGGCGATAAAATTTTGTATGAACCACGTCAGTAAAGATTTTTATCGAACTCGTCTGTTACTCGCCTCGCTCGCTACGCTTGCTCTTGTCGTAATATCAAGACCCGTTCGATAAAGAGTCACTTTACTGACTTGGTACATAAATAACTATTATAATACTCTTTTACATTGTGTCGTATAAATAATAAAAATATGGTATTATAAAAAGTTCTGTTTTGAAGTTATACTTCTTTAGGCGCGATTGGGAATGCATTTTTATTTTTCTGGGCGCATGCGCACACCGACAGTATGGTATTAGTCGTTATACGGGCTCTGATTGGGTGTTGAAATGATCTGTCAATAATTGTTTAATATGGAGGTTATCGGTAAATAAAAATGTTGTATATATTAGTTTTTATTGTTGTGAGGACAGAAATAAAATCAAATTTATAATTATAGTGACTTTTTAAATAGTTTTGAAAAGCCACAGGTACGTAATTCTAAATGTTTCAGTTGTATTCCAATAAAAAATTATCTTCATACCTACTTATTTGGAAAATGTAAAAAAAATAATGTACTTACCTATTAGTAGGCAATGCTTTAATTTACATGATCTGATTACGAACAAACTTTCTACAAATCTTCATCTAATATATCGTTCTCTTACTCTATATTTTGTTGTACTTTAATTCGACAAAAATCAAACTAATAATTTGATTAAATTCATATAAATAAACAAAATGTCAAAAAGTTTATGGTGTAAACGTTCAGTTTGTGTATATTCCCATATGACGTACACGAGCAGGTAGCGCAGTGTAAAATCGCTTCGACTTTCGTACGGCGGGATAGACGGAAGTGGGTTCAAGCCCCAATGCAAATTAATTTTTTTTATTTTTTTTTATAGATTTTATGATTGTAAGTATATTATTATATAATTTTTTTCAGAAAATACGTATTAAATTAAAATTTTTGTCAACAATTATTGTTCAGAAATCATATGTAGCATTTTTCATTGTGTTTGTGTGTGTTTTATTCTTTTATTTTTTTAATTTTTGGTATTGTTTTAATAAAATTTTTTGGAAAGTAGTAGAGAAACAGTTTAAAGTATATTGATTTCGTTGAAATCCTATAACAGAAGTATAACTTCTTACGTGCGTAGAAAGTACACACATTCTTTTTTTTATAAAAGTGCACTTTTTATTATTAATTTTTGTGGTCATTTTTGATTTTATGTCCCGGTTTTGGGCCAGCTGACACATCATTTGTTAATAAGCTTTGGAACACCTTACTAAATAAAAAGAAAACAGCCATGCTAAAATGCTCTGGCCTTCGACACTACCTCCCGGGCTCCCGGGCTAATATAATTTGACGGAGGTTTTTTTTTATATTCTTTTAAAAGAAGTACTTGATAATATAAGAACTATATAGTAAGAAGTAACAACAATATAAGAACAATGTTATTCCACAAGTATTTGCCACACTGTATATATACCTACAAAAAGGATAGCATGGCTTTTTTTGTATATTACTACAGTCGAACCCGCTTATTGGACTAGCCTTCGTGCCAAACAAAATTATTTTTATAAACGGAATATTATAATAACCGATCATTGGTAGCTAGTAGTTCGGGGCCTGAAAATTTTATTCCTTAAACCGGGATATTCCTATAACCGGTATTCTAATAAGCAGTTTCGACTGTATTATTATGTTAATCTATATAAATAAAAATGAATCTTTGTATGTATGTATGTACCTTATAAACTCGCAAATGACCTTATAGACCTTAAGATCTTATAGACTTGACCAATTTTTATGAAATTTGGTAGATATATTCGACAGGACTCGGAGTAGGTTGTTATCTATATTTCATACCCGTGCGTCATAAGGGGGTTGCGTGTGACGGCATAACTCTCATAATAATGACGTGAAAAATATGAAATTATACTCCTTGCTGTTTAATTTTATTTAATTTTCTTTAATTTAAGTATTTTATTTATTTTCGTTTATTTTATTTCATTTTTAATTCTATTTATTTTTTTAATTTTATTTCATTTTATTAAATTTTATTTATTTGTATTAGATTCTATTTACTTTTATTTAATTAAATTTTTTTTATTTATTTATTATTTTTATTTGATTTTATTCAGTTTTATTGATTTTTATTTAATTTTATTTTGATTAATCAACACTTATATAGTTTGACAACTCCGAACCCAATTATAAATACAGGGTTGTTTTGAATGTAGATAAAATAAAGCTGTTATATTCATTATAAGATAAACAACTTTAAGATTGTAACTGTTGCACTATAAATTTTATTTTGTTATTTCTAAATAAACTTTATTACTTCAATCATCATGTGTAATTAATTAAAAATAATAATAAAACCTCATTCAGCTCGAGCATTTTTTGTTTATTTATTAGGAATTCCTTTTGTTTATTTTAAGTTTATTGTATGCAAAAGTTTGTTTTTATCTATCGAGGCAGTACGAAGTCTGCCGGATCAGCTAGTATATTATAAATTGTGAGGGGCAAAATTATGGAATAAATTCATTTTAACGAGAATGGAAGATTTGGAGAGAAATCCTGAAATTAGTCGATTTATTTTAAATTATCATTTTTTGACTGTATTTTATGATGTATATGGTACTAGTGACGTCATCCATCTGGGAGTGATGACAATCGATATTTTTTTTTAATTAAGAATAGGAATCGTGTGATAGTTTATTTGAAAGGTTATTCAATTCTGAAAGGTCATTCGGTAATATAAATAATACCCTAATTATTTATATAGGGTGGCCCAAAACATAATATTTGAATTAAATTAAATATCTTCTGACAGCAGTGAAATGTATTTTGAAATAAATAAATTACAGAGTTTCTTCTTTTTGATAGATTACAGATATTTTTTTGGCGCCTGGTATAAATAGATATGTTACTGTTTATATTACTGAGTCGCCGAATTGAATTACCTTTCAAATGAGCTATCAGACGACACCCATTATAATTAAAAAAATATCAATTACGTCATCACGTCCAGATGGATGACGTCACTAGTATGATACATGTGCCAAAAATCATAATTTAAAATCAAAAATCGACCTGTTTCGGGATTTCTCTTCAGAATGTCCCATTCTCGAAAAAATGAATTTATCCCATAATTTTCCCCTCTCCGTATATTTATGTATAACATTATTTATGTACATATATGTTGTAAGGTATACATTTCGTAATAGTAAACGACCTAGTTTGGAAGTCTAAAATATAACACTCACAGCCACACATTATAAACCTCGGAAATTCTCCACTTTCCTCGAATAGACTCAAACCAAAAGATTATCACATCTGTCTGTGATAGAGACAAACTGAGCTCCGTATTTGATATTTGCGGTCTGAAGATAGAGCACGAGGGGTCGTGATTCCATCACAACGGAAAAGGGTTACTGGAAAGAGGAGAATTGGAGGGAAGGGGCAAACTTTGTAAGACTGCTGCTCCTGTCTGCTGTGCAATTGCCATAAAATTGAATACAATGTTGCCGCTATTACTCAAAGATACGGACATTACATTTATTCCATTCATTATGTTTTTTACATAATGAATTTATTTTACTACAATTATTGTTAAATTGACCCCGTTTGTTATATTCTCCATTCTTAAACAGTGTGGGCCAAAGAAAACAGTCCACCTCGATATTTGTCAGTATTTATTAGATTTTAAGGAAATGAAGAAACAGGTCGATTTTTGATCTAAGGGGCACATATTTTTACGGTACATATGTACATCTGTCATTTGTCAACCCCCTCCCTTCCACTTCCCCACTCCTTATTTTTAAAGAGGAAATAGCGGTCGCGTTCTAGCTCATTTAAAAGGTTAGTCAATTCTCTATTCAGTAATATTAACATTGACATGATTATTTATACAGGGTGTACACGAAAAATTATTTTCAAGTAAATTAATTGACACAAATAGAAGAATGTATGTAATTTATTTAACTCAAAATATTTTTTTATACTGTAGAAATAATTATATTATTGTTTATATTACTGAATAGAAAATTGGATAACCTTTTAAATGAGCTAGCACACGACCCCTATTCCCTATTTAAAAATAAGGGGTGGGGGAAGTAGAAGAGAGTGGGTTGACAAATGACAGATGTGGAGATGTGTGTACCGTTAACATGTGTCCGTCCCCATTAGATCAAAAATCGAGCTGTTTCGTGATTTCCTCAAAATCTAATAAATACTGCCAAATATCAAGGTTGACTGTTTTCTTTATCCCACACTGTGTATTTATCGTATGAGCATAAATTTAATAGAAATGATAAAATTTAAAGTAAATCTAATCTGACTAAATTTAACAAACATGATAAAATCTAAAGTAAATATAAAATGCAGCATTTAAATTAATTGATTGGTTGACTTACCTGTTAAGGAGGGACAATCATAATTGTCCTATCTTACATTTCGAACATTTGTACGCTCCCCCCCATTGATTCTTTTGAAGCCACCCATGTCTTGTGCGATAAAAATAAAATAAAAAAAAAACAGTGATGCGCGGACGTCACTTGTCAAGAAGCTTAATAATCTTCTTTTTCTTCTTCTGCTTCTTTAAACTGTGATCAGCGGCCCGAAAAGACCACTACCATAAGTACAAATGTTCGAAATGTTATGTGAAGGACAATTGAGTATTTTCATGATTTATTGTGAACAATACAAGATTTAGGGCCGGTTGTTCGAACGCTAATCAACAATGATCACTATCAAATATTTAATTACTGTCACAACTGTCAATGTCAACTTTGGTTGGGTTGCTGAAATCATAATTGATTATAATTATGAGGTTGGTTAATCAATTAACATAACAATTATTAACATAATTGATTAACTAATTTCATAGTTGTAATCAATAATTATGTTTTCAACAACCCAATCAAAGTTGACATTGACAGTTGTGACAGTAATTAAATATTTGATAATGATCATTTTT
Source organism: Diabrotica virgifera virgifera (assembly GCF_917563875.1). NCBI lineage: Eukaryota > Metazoa > Arthropoda > Insecta > Coleoptera > Chrysomelidae > Diabrotica > Diabrotica virgifera. The sequence goes on from NC_065449.1 coordinate 219,211,702, forward strand.
GATTAGCGTTCGAACAACCGGCCCTAAGGGCCGGTTGTTCGAACGCTAATCAAAACTGATCATTATCAAATATTTAATTACAATTATATTTGATTAAGCGTACTTCTGACAGATGTCGCATTTTGAGGTTATGTTGACTGATTTATTTTATTATTTTGGTTTTAATTTAAAATAAAACATAATTAAACTCTTTCTGATGTTAATTTCTTGTTTTTACTTACAAATCAATAATAATAATAAGCAATTTTTAAGAATTTAAGAGCTGCGGCTATATTTTAATTACTGTTTTACCTACAATCAATAACTGATTAGTGTTATACATGTATTTTTCATGTCGCGATTTGATTCCCATCAAGAAAATTGATTACAATAAATGATTGATTATAATCAACTTCTTGATTAGCGTTCGAACAACCGGCCCTTAAAATAAGAAACTATTTTGGGTGTGTCTAAAATTCTGAGTAATTCTTATTAGACTCCAAAGTAGTTGTATTCTTATTCACTAATAATTGTTTACTGATAACGTTTTGAAGAGAGTCACATCTTTTTAGGGGATATTAAACCAGGGCATTTAGGAAAAGTCGATTTATAAATGCAGCGCCTATTTTAGAGACCTGCAACCTTTTGTATTGTGTTCGCTGTAAACAGCGACCGCTGGAAAGGAGAAAGCTGAGGAAGCAGAAGACTTTAGTATACAGGGTGTTTGGTAAAGAATGGGCCATAGCTTAACCCTAGATTCCTTAGGTTAAAATAGGTCCTTAGGGTAAAATAGATTTAAGCTAACTTACCTTAGTACGAAAGTTGATAATAACCAAAATACAGGGTGTCAAAGTTAAAATTTTATTTTATTTATTCTTGAATATTTCCTTACAGGCATATGATAATAACATGAAATTTTGTAAGCGGGGATTTTTTGGAACAAGAAATCCAAATTCGCCACCAAAAATGATGTATTATTCAGAGGGCGCCACATTCGCCTTTCAGCGTTTATTTATTACTGTAGACTTAGGCAAATATGCAAATAAAAAAGTATGAAATATGCGCATAAATATGCAGTATTTTATACAAAAATATGCAGTATTTTATGCAAAATATGCATAGTTATCTAGAAAATATGCATATTTTCAGGATGATTTCAGGAATACCTTTTTGACGCTCGCTATTAAACTGTTAACTAGTGAAATTTTTTTTTCCATGCGCTAATCAAGTGAAATGTATTAAGTTTTTTTTTTTTTTTTTTTTTTATTTACAAAATTGCATCAACCACTAAGGGTCATTAGCATGGTACAATAATTACATAAATGGCTAAAATGTTACATTAAATTTTGTGAACGAGTCTTGCATTTCTTAAAAAGTTTATAGTTCTGTCGTTATTTGACCCGTTTAGGCACTCTTTGGATGTAGTCGGTAATCCAACTTGATGTCGCTCTAGGGTGTATAAAGGGCAGTCCACTAGCACATGGTTCACTGTAGTTACACTATCACAACTGTAGCAAATGGGAACTTTTTCGCCACTTAAAAGGTAGTCGTGTGTTAACTTCGTGTGGCCTATACGCAACCTAGAGATGCATACTTGGTCTCGTCGCTTTTGTGGGAGATTGTATACAGCTACCTCTTCTTTAATGTTCTTCATAGATGTCTCTGAATTGCTCCAGTGAAGTTGCCAATTCTCACTTATTTTGTTTTTAAAATGTTGCTTCAGGTCGCTATGAACGCATTTAGTGACTAATGTTGATTGTGGATTTTCTGTTGCCTCCCTTGTTAACTGATCAGCTTTTTCATTTCCAGTTATACCACAGTGTGACGGAACCCAAAGAAATTTAACAAATCGATCGTTTTCTTGACACCTCATTAGTTCTGACTTTATAAGCAATAAGATGGGATGTTTTGCGTATAACTGTTTCATAGAGCTGAGGGCACTTAAAGAGTCGGTTATTATCAAAGAATTTTTTATGTTTTTATTGTTTACAAATGTTATTGCTTGCAAAATAGCAAGAAGTTCTGCTGAAAATACGGTTGATCTAAGGGACAGTGAGAAGGAGAAGTCTTGGTGTAAAGTTGTAAAAGAAGCCCCTACCCCATTGTCAGATTTAGACGCATCTGTAAAAATGTGGAAGTTCTTAGCAGAGTTTAATTTCTCTGCTGCTTTCTTTTTAATTATACTATGTGGTGTGTCATATTTGTCGTGGATAGTAAGACTTGTATCACAAATAGGTAGCTGTATTCTCCAAGGAGGTTGATGTTTAAGGTTAGTTACATTGTATGTCTCAGGAAAATGTATGTTTAAGCTATTTTGTAATCTCTGTATCCGGATATAAAACGGCGGACTTAATCTTTGTGAGGTGTTAAATATCGATGTGAATCTGTCGGCAAACGTGTTTTTAAATGTCGGTATATGTGGATTAGCCGACAATTTAGCTGCATATACAAGGCTGAGGAAGTTTCTTCTTAGTTGGAGGGAAGGTTCACCTGATTCACAGTATAAACTTTCAATCGGGCTAGTATGATGAGCTCCCAGCGCTATTCTTATCGCTGTATTATGTACAGGATCTAGTAATTTAAGTATTGGTGCTTTGGCTGAATTGTAAGCAACTGCGCCATAATCTAGTTTAGAACGAATAAGCGTTCTGTAGACAGTTATGAGTGTTTGGAAATCGGCTCCCCAATGTTTGTGAGATATGCTTTTTAATAAACTTAGGCCATTTTGAGTTGTTTGTCGAAGATGAAAGATATGATCTTTCCAGGTTAACCTATGATCTAATTTCATTCCTAAAAAGGTAGTTGATTCAACATAAGCAATAGGTAACGAGTTTAAGGTGAGCTTAGGTGGTAATATGATGTTTTTTGGGTTCTTGCTAAAGAAAATTGCTTTTGTTTTGTTTGGACAAAACTGTAGACCACAACTCTCTGACCAATTTTCTAGTTGATTGATAGAGGCTTGTATATATCTGGTAAGTGTTAAAACATTTTTCCCTCTAGAAAATATGACAAGATCATCAGCATATAAGCGTGCTTTTACTAATGAACTAAAGGATTTAGAGATATCATTAATCGCAATAAGGAACAGTATTACGCTTAGTGTAGAACCTTGTGGGATACCGTTAGTTTGCGTTGTTGGCTCTGAAAAAACATTATCTACACGAACTCTAAACTGACGAAATTTTAGAAAATTTTTTATAAATTTGAGGATGTTACCTTTGATTGACCATCTGGATAAGTTTTTTAATATGTCAGATCTCCAAATTGTATCATACGCATGAGTTATGTCAAAGAAAACTGCTAAACACTCTTGATTGCATCCAAATGCTTCATGAATCTCGGATTCTATATCAACTAGATTATCTAAAGTAGATCTTGATTTCCTAAAACCACTTTGAATAGGGGTAAGAAGTTGTTTATCTTCTAGATACCACAGTAGTCTGTTGCTTACCATTTTCTCCAGAATTTTACATATAGAACATGTCAGCGAGATCGGTCGATAGGACTCAGGGTCTGATTTACTTTTCCCATGCTTAATGACTGGAATAATAATTGACTGGTACCAACTATCTGGAAATACATTTTTTGTCCAGATAAAATTGTAAATTTTTAGTAAGTATTGTTTACCTTCTTCTGGTAATGATTTTAAAAATGTAACTGGAATGTTATCAGGTCCAGGACTGGTATCTTTTGTACAGTTTAATGAATATAGTAACTCATCCATTGAGAGTATGGCATCAAGAGGAGAATTTGTATGATCCTCTAAATCTATGTAAGTGTTCTCTAAATTTTGTTTGTGTATTATGGACTTAGTAGAGATACTGTCATTACTGGAGTGTCTTAGATATGTATCAGCTAGTAGAGCGGTTATTTGTTCTTTGGTCGAGCAAGTAAGATTGTTATATTCTAAATAATGGATTGTATTGAAGGATTTTTTACCATTCATTTTATTAATCATTTTCCAAACTTCGGAAATAGGAGTAGATGAATTTAAGGACGAGACATATGTTTTCCACGCTTCTCGCCTACTTTTCTTCAATATATATCTAGAGTAGGCTCTCTTTTGCTTATATTCGAGTTGGTTTTGAAGTGTAGGAAATTTTTTAAATTTGTAAAAAGAACTTTTTGACTCTCTGATTGCTACTTTACATTCTTGATTCCACCAAGGGACTGGAGGGTGTTTTTTTGGAAATTTTATAAAACCTACGGATAATTCTGCAGCTGTTGTTATAAGCTGAATAAAACTGGAAACTATATGATTAATACTTGCATGGTCATCGCTGGGAGAAGTTAGCTCAGATACGGATCGAGATATTAAAGAAGAATATAAAGACCAGTCGGCATGCTTTAGATTCCATTTATTAGACGGGATAGAAGAGGGAGTTACATTATTATTTGTTATTAATATTGGGAAGTGATCGCTTCCATGTAGATAAGGTGTTACTTGCCAAGACAGTCCAGGTTGTAAAACAGGGTCACATAGAGTTAAATCAATCGCTGAACCGCCACCTGTAGAGACATTAAATCTTGTAATACTACCGTCATTAAGTAAGTTGACATTAAGGTGAGTTATAATTTGTTCAATTTTACGCCCTAGACTATCTGATTTACTTGAGCCCCATAGGACATGATGTGCATTGAAGTCGCCTAAAATAATTCGTGGTTGAGGAATTTGATTAAAAAGGTCTGATAATTCGCGAGCTGAAGGATCAGTACCGGGAGGAATGTATATATTGCAGATGTTTATTTTTTGAGGTCCTTTCAGAGATATTGCTATAGCCTCTAATTGTGTATTTAAATCTATTATTTCAGTATTATATTGGTTATGTACATAAATAGCTGTCCCTCCACTAGCCTGGTTTGCATTAAGTCTATTTTTAATATATGGTGTATAGTTTTTTAGTTTATAAAATTTCTGCTGTTTAAAGTGTGTTTCTTGTAGACAAATGATGGACAGTGTGAATTTTGACATTAGTAATTTGAATTCTTCTAGACGGGTGTAAAACCCGTTCAGATTCCATTGAATTATGGAGTTGAATGTTTTTAATTAGTGGGTGTGTCGCTAAAATCTGTAGAAGAATAGTCATCCTGTAGTTTGCTAAGCTTATTCCTCAGTCTTGTACATCGAGATTTCAAGTATCTATGTGATAGCACTGGATAAAGCTTTTTTAAGAGATCTATTAACCCTTCGATATCTTCCGTGTATATTTTAGCAATACTAAGTGGATCTGGAGATCCGTGAGCGTTTTCAAATAAATCTATTAGCTCTTCTTGACTTAAACAGCTACTGTTCGACTTATCTTGGAAAAAATTCACTGTACAGGTCGTAAGATCTTCAGCTACGTTATGATGGGTTTGGAGATCTGTTTTTGTTCTTTTGTGTTTTGTAATGGGTTCTTTAAAGGGACTTCTACCCTCTGTTTCAGGAGAAGTTAGATCAGAAGCATTTCTTTTAGGTGTTTGCCCTTCTGTTTGAGTTGCTGTTATAGTTTCATTTGTTTTAACCGGTTCCGTCACCATTGTTTGGGAGTTATCGAAAGATGTAGAGTTTTTTGGTGAGGGTGAAGTGATTGTTGCAGTGGAGGTTTGTGGTGCGAGTGCAGTGAGTGTTTCAGTAGAGTTTTGTGGTGCGGGTGAAGTGATTGTTTCAGTAGAGTTTTGTTGTGCGGTTGAAGTGGTTGTTTCAGTAGGTTGTGAATTACTGATATGTTTAGTAAGTACGGGAGAATTTGCTGTTGGTTGAGTTTTATTTTGTTGTGAACTAATAGATTGATCACATTGTGATTGGGAAATGTTTGTTGTATTGTCATCGGTGGATTGATTATTAGAATTTGGGCATCGAGATGCTAAATGATTAGTGTGTTTACAAATAAAGCACGTTTGTTTTTCTAGTGAGAAATATATTCGGTGGTTCGATTGATCGTGGTTAATTAATATTGAATCGGGAAGATTTTCAAGATTTTTAGGGGCTATATAAGTAAAACGTCGAAAACTAATGATATGCCTAAAACTAGGATTTGATGTTCCGATCCGTAGAAAATCTACTGGTGTTATTTGATAGATTCCTATCTTCTTGAGTTCATTTTCTATGACGTTATGTGGTATGGAAGGAGGTACATTAGAAATTATTAGTTTTTCATTTGGAGTAATTAGCTTTCTAGCTTGAATGCGATGTTGATTTACTATTATTATCCCATTGTCTGTTTTCAAAAATGTTTCAACAATATTTTCTGAAGTGAAGTAGATGCATATACGATCATTAACAATTCGGGATATTGCAAGTATATTTTTGGGGTCAACTGAGTTGGCTACAGCATTCAGGTAATCCTCGATTTTTGAATTTGGAACTGAATTTAATACAACCGCTTGTTTTTTTGAAGGGAATAATATACTGGTAGGTTCATTTAAAACTGTTGAATATAACTTTGGTGAAGTAGTATCATTTTTGGGAATTTCTTGTTGAGGAAAAACATTTGATGATGAAGCTTCGTTCATATTGATCTACGGAACCTGAGTACGGTCCTTACACCAACACGCAATCATTGGTAATAAGTCGATTTAATTAAATAAATTAAATAACTTACAGTAAATGTCCAAGTATCGGTAATTTTTGTCGATAATTTACACTTTTCACTTTTAGTACTCAACGTTTATAAACAAACCGCAAAAACTAGTTGTGATTAAACTAATTAGGTGTTGCTTCGTTGAACGCTCGAAGACGAATGAGCTGTATTAAGTTTGAATAAAATATTTTTAAATTTTGTCCTGCTTTCACCATATATGGTGCGGCATCAGATAAAATAAGCAATAATTCATCATTAGGCACAGCAGCAGGAAGAAAAAAGTTTGCTAATGCTTCTTGTAGAAACCGTGATATTGTTAGAGCGTTGGTTTTTTCAAAGGTTTCATCGCTCAGTACACCAATCAATAAGTGCACAATGTATCTTCCTGACGAGTCAGTGGTCTCGTCCACACATATATATGTAAAAGTAATTATTACCTATTTCGGCTTTTATGTTGTGGATAACTGAGGAGTATAACAAATTGACATTATTTTTCTTTAGAGTTCGTTCACTGAGAATATTTTGTTTGCAACATTTTTTTTTAAAAGAACTAAAGTTTTTATTAGATAATTTTGAAAGCAGTATATTAGAAGATACTAATGCACGACACAAGTCTTCGTTTAAAGTTTCTTGTTCGGTTTGTTTTTTGGAACTTGACTGAAAGCACTTGGACACTGAAGGTTGAGCACTGGACACATTTTTCACCGGATGTGGTTTTTACTATTTAGCTAAATGTTTCGCGGTTCTGACATGCTGATCTATTTGAAAAAAATTTTCAGATGAAATCTAAAAAAGAATATAAATATTCTATAGTTGTACCCATTTTTTTTTAATCTAAGATTGTAGAAATAAATTAAAAATGAACCGTTTTTGCATAACAATTAAAATATTTAAATTAAATCAAATAAAAATCGGTGTGGTAATCTTGAAAATGTCAAGAAATGACTGTGCAAGAAGGAAGAATCCCCAAATATTTACAAGAGGCTCTTGGTCTTTTCTGTTTACATTTAAAGAAAAAATACTTTGAGTACAAATTAAAAGCACCTAATTAATTAAGTCCAATATATGACATGTTTTTGTTTTTAGCAAAATTAAAGCAAACTATGATATTGTTAGAAAAAAAATTTTAGCGACCTTTCAGTAGACTATTGAATGATTTGAATTTTAAATAGGTATCCTATTTTTTTATCGCAATGAGTATAAAAAATGCTTGAAAAAAGAAAAAATACATCGAATTATTTCGAACTAGCCTTGTATCGGTACTTTTCTTAAACATAATCTCCAATTTTAAAATCTTTGTTTCTACCACCGTGTAAATTTTTAAAATAAAATAAAAAAAATAATACTTATGTTTTACGGTTTTGCCACAACATGAGCAATAAACTTTATTCATATTCATATAACTCTTTGCACGGTTTTATTCAAGTTGAAACATTGCTTATTTTCGGCATTTTCAAAGCACAATAATTATTCACAATTAGAAATACACGTTGTTTACGCCTCCAATTTTACAACAAAAGTGAAACCAAGTGAAACTGACCGTCAAAATAAAAATTTTTCTAGAGACATAAACTGGCAAATACAAACCCTTAATAATTCCAGGACAAAACGTGACAAAACTATAAGCCGCTGTCTTTTATTAGTTACTATAGCAAGAATGTGAATACCAAGTGATTATAAAACAAAATTAAATATTGGCATTTTCATGCTATCTGTAAGTTAGAATATAAAAATATATAGTTAACACCAAATTTTCAAATTATAATATGCACTTTATGCTCACTTTTATAAAAATATGAAAAATTTGACATTTTTGCATTTTTTATGCATTATATGCAAAATATGCAGTTTGCATATTTCTCCCGTGAAAAGGAAAAACCTAGTAACTGAGTTTTGATAACTTTTCAGGAAACGAAAAGAAAGAAAAGTATATCGCCGTTTAATAGAATTATATTATTTTTTGTTTTTTTTTCGTTCAGTGGATTTCAAGTGTATGTCCCTGTAACTGTAACTTAGTTTTTTCCAAATATTTGCAGTTTTTTTAATTCTATGTCACTTACTATTTTTGAAATGCAAAGAAATATTGATTTTGCTGCGGAAAAAGCTAGTATGCTTACTTAGTTCCTAATTCATACTATTTTTGCCAAGGAAAAAACTAGTAGGTACTATATTACACTTGCTAATATGATACTTTATGATTGCTTTAAAACTATGTAAAATCAAGTAGTTAGGTACATTTTGGTTTTTAAAAATAAAAAGTAGGTAAAGTTATAATTTTTACATATATTTTATTAGAAAAATTACAAAAAGTTTTTGAATTCAACATTTAATTACATAAAACAAACAAAAATAATAAAAACTAAACTCGATTATTTAGTAAATCATTTGATGTTTCAGAAACAGGTAGTTTCTCCCAAAAGAATCTTTTTTGGCTTAGCATTGCAGGAAGAAGCTCTGTAATTATTTTTTGTTTTTTTTGAACATTTACACCCCTATCTTCAGTTTTGCTCTCAGGCATTTCCAGATTAAATTTAGGTTTTAAAAAGTCAAAATTAATAAATTCGTTTTCAGTATGACTTTTCTTATAAAACATTTGTCTTGACCCTTTTCTAAATTGTACTACTTTAATCACGTTAAGTTTTGGGAAATTTTCATCTTTTTTTGTTCTTTGTTTTACACCGTCTTTAAAGCGATAAAAATCATCATGTTTCATTAGTAAGGTTTTATTTTTTCTAGAGGCTTTTAATATTAGCTCATTTAAGTCGTTCATTTCATAAATGTTGGATCTCTTTTTCCATAGCTTGCCAATGTTTCCGTGGACACTGTCGGCTCTCATAAAAGAGTGCCCAGCTTCAAAGTATTTTAAAGTAATACTGTTTGGACCCCAGTTAGAATTGACAATTACCACAAATGACGTAAATAATTTCCAGTTTTTATTTTGGGCACTGCAGTTGTCACACCAAAATTCGTAGTGCTCTACGTTAACTGAGGATCTTTGAATAAGCCCGCAATATGCTGATGCCACATCTTCCGCCGAGCGACCACTTATAGCTTCATGCCACAAAACGCAAATATTTTCTTCATCTTTTGTTAACGAAGCAAAAGTTTCATTGAACACAACTAATTTACTAACAAAGACAGATTTTTTTAAAGATAACTTTGGAAGTAGTAACACTTTTTGCATATCCGCGCAATAAACTTTAAATGAGTCTGGATAGTCGTGCTGTCTGTCATTATCATACGCTTTTCTGGCAGCAATATATGCCATATGGTGATCATTAAACGTATTACATTGATCACAAGTCTCTGGAATTGTACATATTTTTTTGTGCTCTTTTTGATGTACGCAAATGTCACACTCATCTTGATTTGGTTGATCAAATCCAATGTTAAGTGAATTAAATTCAGTTCTATATCTGTCATAAGATATTTTTTCATGAGTTTCACAAAAATGTTTCCACATATCAGTAATAGATAGCTCTTGAGATAAATATCTTCTATTGGGAGCATGTTGCAATTTATAGTGTGATATTTGCGGATTATAAGATTCAATATGGTTTCTTATTAGAATGGGATCCTTCTTGTTAGATGGAACAGACGAGCCTCGTTTATCCTTAACCAGTTCTAACCCCATAGATTGTTTATATCTGTTTTTGAAGTCCGTTATCATACCATCAGTTTTCATTCCATGTGTATGTAAATACATTTGCTTACACACATTCATTTCAATACCATCATCCTTGAGCAACGAGTATGTAAGGACGTGTTGACGTTTATTTTCACTATCTACTTTTCTTCTCTTAATACCCCCAATCTTTATACTGGCATTAAAATATTGACTTCTCTCGCCAAAACTCATTTTCCAAAATGACTGGCAAATATTTTGTCTTCTTTCTTCTGATAAAAATTCTCTACATTTTTTTTTACAATTACATGGTTCTAATAACTGATATTTTTCTAGATGCCTCTCAATTTGCTCTTTCGCTGTTCTTGCTCTTTTTTTTCTGTTTTTCTCGTATCCTTCATCGGTTTTATCACTGATTTGTGCTTCTATAAAAAACGTAGATATTAGTTAATTCATGTGAAACACAAAATACAAAGCATTTTTACCTGGCAGAGTTTCCTGGTTTATATCTTTCAATTGTTTATCTACTAAACCTTCATTTTCCATAACAGTGCCAACTACACTTTTTTCATTTTCAGTTTGAAAAAATTTTGCTATTCTCCTTTTTTTCTTTGTCTCATAACTTATTTCTTCAGATTCTTGTGGGTCATAACTAGGGTCTAAATCTGAGTCATCGTCAACTGTGTCATCTAAAAAGTATAAGTTTGGTCTAATTGTTTATAATAATTAATATTTTATTTAGTAACCTTTATTATGCTGACAAACGTCTATAACATCAACCGATTTTTCTTTGTGACATTCATTATTAACATCCGTATCATTTTGACTACCATCCTTTGTTCCATCAATTAATGGTAGCGGTTTTAATTCGGTATAAACTTTTGTGTTTTCTTCCTTCCTAATATCTCTTACTAAACATATTGGTTGAATATCATAAAAATGGTTTTCATTAGTAGAGGGGTTATCATTATCACTAAAAATAAAAAAATAAAAATCAAAAATGCTAGCGACAAACGTCCATATTATTATTATCATTGTAATAATACTCCAAACCAAAAGCTTTTGAGTTCGAAGGCTCTTCTGAATAAACTGTTATGCTTAGTTTATTTGATTTTTGTTTATAAATTACTCTAAAAATAATGATAATACACATATTTTAACTTCTGAAGTTTAGAATTAAAAATTGCTACATTTGCTATAAATACACAATGTGTTTAAGAAATACTTTTTAGTATACGAATATGAGCAAGATAATTAAAATAATTTCCACGAAACATAGTCAATAGAAAAATGTTTTGGTAATTGAATATCCACTGCACACAAATATAACGATTTTTGTTACATAAGTAATGGTAACCTAAATATTTATTAACAATCAGCTGACATGCGAATTTTCTAAATATCAACTAAATTAATTTGTTGTAACCTATCACCTTTTACAGTAATAAATAAGTCGGTTCATATTATTTTTTGTTTCAAGAAATGTTGATTTATTCAGAATATGTTAATTTTATAATCAGAAGTCCGTATAAATAAATCTAGAAACCTACTTTTGATTTTGTAAGCCGTCCATCATCAGGTTATCAACCAAATAATCGTCTTTCACAGTATCTTGTATCGATTTCAAACAATCTTGACCAAAGGACGCAAGTTCACTATACCTATAACAAAAAGAATGCATTCGTTACAGCATTTCTTTTGAATTATCTACCATTTTACTGATTGTTTGTTTTTTGAAAATCAAACAAACAAAATTGTACTTTGTTTGTAATGTAAAAACTAATACTCACCGCTTTTCAAGATCACCCACTTCCTGAACACAAACTACTTTATTTTCCTTAGCCAAAGCCATTATAATGTTTTTTCTTTTAGACATAGTTTTCAAAACTTTATATAATTAGATTAAAACAAATTCACCACCAGACGAGTATATGTAGGTATACACAGTTGAGACTGGCTCGACAGACTGAATAATTTAACGAAGTGCATTGGAAGAACATAGTAAAAGATCCTTCGTTTTCGCGCCAAAGCGGAATTAAATTGGAAATACCTAGCATACACACTTTAAAATAATTCGCCGAGTTTAAATGACCGGAAAAAATATGGATATATCTAGTAAATGACTTTGCTAGTTTTTTGTTTAGAAATATGACGTTTTTGTCTTTCGGCTTAAAAATGGTAAGGTATGTTATTAGGAACTTCCAATTTAAAAAAAATATTTATATATACACTTTTCAAAGGAAATATTTAGTAAAAGCCTTTGTTATATTTTTCCTTCTGAAATAAGTAGAAATGTATCGTTCACTGTATAAGTTGCTATGTTTATTCTAAAAAAATAACAAGATGCTAGGTTTTTCCAACCAAATTTATTGAAATTACCATTTTGCTAGGATTTTCCATCTGAAATAACTTTCTTAAAAATGCAAGTATTTACAAGTTTTAAGTACCAGTCGATAAAGAGCTTCATGGGGTTTCACACAATTGATACTAAGCATAAACCTAGTAAGTCATTTTACTAGGTTTTTCCTTTTCACGGGAGATTTGCCTAGTCTATTTATTAGGTTCACTTTTTTTTATTACCCACTCTACTTAGTTTTTAAATCAAAATTTTAACTCTCTTAATGTTTTTACTTAAAAAAGTTTACTACATTCTTCTCGCTAAACTGAACCGTTTTCAAGATAAACGCATTTTAAGTCTGCGAGACATCACAATTTTTTGCATAATGTCATTGTAGTTACACCCTAAAAATAACTTAAAACCATAAAAATCTCCAAAAATGTAACGCAAATTTCTTCAAATGGAACTTGCGATGAAGTGACATACATACAGTGGGGTGGAATAAGTGTTGCACCCCCCCCCTGTTAACTTGTTTATTTTAAGAATATAAGCAAAACGCTCGGACAGGTCGATTTTTAAACTAATCATAGTATATCATAGCATCAACGTTTCGAACTTTACGCGATCCCTCTTCAGGTGACAGGCATAACTTTGATTTTTTTTAATGGTAAAGTACATCATGTGACACCTCATTTCACAGCTTTTAAAATACTGATTTCAAAAATGTATAATACTTTAATCCTTTTTGAGATCGCAGGCCCAAAATTTTGGTCGAACTCTTTGTAAACTCATTTATTTTTTTCGAATTCTGAGAAAACTAATAAGTATTTTTGAAAAATTTAAACGCAGAAGAAAGATTAGATTACTACCGAGGGCTGACAGTCCCTTAGAATAAACAAAAAGTTTCTTTTGAATGATATATTTGAAATTAAAAATCACACTAAATTTTCTCTTTTTTCCACCACTGTGACTTATTAAAATAAACATTATAGGAGTTCTCAGGGACTTTGAACCATCGAGAGTACTGTAATATTTCATTCTGCCTTTAAATTTTTCAAAAATATTTATTAGTTTTTTCAGGATTAGAAAAAAATGATTGCATTTAGAAAGAATTCAGCCGAAATTTTGCGCCTACGTTCTCAAACAGGATTAAAGTATTATACATTTTTGAACTCAGTATTTTAAGAGAGCTTTTAAATGAGGTGTCATATGATGTACTTTCCCATTTAAAAAAATCAAAGTTATGGCAGTCACCTGAAGAGGGATCGCGTAAAGTTCGAAACGTTGATGCTATAATATACTATGGTTAGTTTAAAAATCGACCTATCCGAGCGTTTTGCTTATATTCTTAAAATAAACAAGTTAACAGGGGGGGGGGGCAACACTTATTCCACCGCACTGTATATGAGAACTGGCACAATTATTATGATTTTCAGTTATTTTTCGGGTGTAACTACAACAAGAATAAAAAACCGCTAAACGCCGTAAAAATGAGTGGCGCATAAAATATTCCAGCTACAAAAGATCTGATATGAATATTACGTGGCGCGAAAATGGATTTTCATTTGATGCAAAACAAAATTCTAGTTTTATTTTAAAAGATTTTTCCATAATATTTGCTAAATTTGAAGTAAACGCGCCACAAAAGAGTAACTTTGATACAGTTTGCATTTTAAAACTCTTTTGTGGCGCGTTTACTTCAAATTTAGCAAATATTATGGAAAAATCTTTTAAAATAAAAATAGAATTTTGTTTTGCATCAAATGAAAATCCATTTTCGCGCCACGTAATATTCATATCAGATCTTTTGTAGCTGGAATATTTTATGCGCCACTCATTTTTACGGCGTTTAGCGGTTTTTTATTCTTGTATCAGGAGTTTTTCAAAGTTATTTATAAATTAAATGTATGAAGTTGAATGCAATTTTCCCTTATTACTAACGTGACCAACTAGCCCGAAAAATCCGGGACATGGCCCGAATTACGAAGTCGTGTCCAGGTGTCCCGAACAAGGCTTCCGGGCCATCCGAATTTTCAAAGTTTTGGTAAAATTTTATTTTGAAATTTTGAATACGTTATTCTTTTAAGAATTCACATTAAATTGAATTGGTGGGACGCAAAAAAGTCGACAATGTCTGGAATGTAATATGTACTAATTTTTTTTCTTCTACGACGCTACAGCCCAAATTGAGCCTTGGCCTCCTTTATTTTTTGCCTCCACCCTTGTTTGTATGTGGCTGCTCTTCTCCATACACGGACTCCTAAAAGTGCTTGTGCGTCGCTGTTTACTGTGTCTTCCCAGCCCTTTCTTGGCTTTCCAACCGGTCTTTTTTCCAGCATTCTAGCGTTCAGTGCTCTTTGTATTACTAGTACCACATAAAAAATTTCCTTTTTTAAGAACGATTTCCGGATTGGGAGTCGAAACGTCAAAAACTAAGAAAAATGTAGTTATAATTACAATCAATTGTTGCTTAATCCCAACAAAAATATCATTGTCAACATAAAAATGTTATATTATCAATAAAATGATGATATTAAAGTTCTATATTTGAAAAACATGGCCCGATTTTCATTGAAAAGTCCCGGATTTTAAGTATTTTTTTCAGCTTTGTCCCGAGTTCGACTGAATTGGAGTTGGTCACACTACCTATTACACGTCAAGCTTTATAAATGGTCACCTTTGTTGCATTATATCCCAGATAATCTAGTATCCATCGAATGTACACTAGATTTTTTTCTATTCGAAATAGATTGAAACAAAAATATTGAGATGGCCGGTAAATGAAATCGGATTGCCCGTTGCCAGATCAAATTTAGCGTCGTAACCACTACAACTACATAAACCATTTCGGGAATAATCGTTAATTGGATTATACTTTTATAGCTTAATAACTTCTAAAGGGCTTAACCGATTTTGATCAGTAAACATGAGTTTGAAACGTATCGATCATTAGTATCTGATGGATCTAAGGTCAAGTATGATAACTGAAGCTATTACAGGAATTATTGATCTTAAGAAACCGTTTTTCCCACAGGAAATAGATTTTATCATATTTATGAAGCCTATAACCTAAAAATTCGAACTTTCCCGGATATAAGGTATACACCGTTAGATTCGTCTTAGTCCTTCTACAAACGCTAAGTTATTGGCGCAATTAGTAGGTTGAAATGTTGAGTAATTGTCGAAAAACCAAAATTTTCCAAGTTTAGTTTTTCAGTTTTTCGGCGATACTGAGCCGTGTGTATGTCTGATCCTGACAGCTTAGACACTATTTGAAAGCTTAACTCAACGCTATGGATTTGGTGTATTTGCGGTTTTCCTGTCTCTTCTTGAACCGAAGATATATACCCCAAAAAAATATGCTGTTTTGTACCTACCAAGTCCTATAGCTGGCTTATGGGTGGTCAAAAGTCACAAACTACACCGGTTCTAAATCGGCCCTGACCTCCTCTTCAAACACAGAGAAAAAATATCAAATCGGTTTAACTTTTAAACACACATACATACATATCCACAAACATTTTCTCTTTTTTAAATAAAAATTGAGTCACATTTCTAAGCTCTATAACTTTTGAATGGTATAACCGATTTTCAAAATTAGACATGCGTTGGAAAGGTAATGATAAGTTGTATTAGAAGCCGCAAAGGTTGGACTTAATTTTTAAAATTTTTGGGAATTTTGGGGACGAGAACGAAAAACAGACCCTAAATAGGAAGGGCCGTAAAATCTACACCCTTGGACCAAAATCTATGGTTGACATATAAATCGGTGAGTCTTTTTCTGAACTTTAAGATGGGAGTTGGCCCAATTTTCAATTCAGTCAGATTTAGAAAATCGAAAATTTCGTGTATAATATAGTGTCGCGTGTAGGGGGGTGTGGGTGTGCGCCACTGGCGAGAACTGCCGTTCTCTGGTAATGTTCAAAATTAGACATGAGTTGGAAAGGTAATGATCAGTATTGTTAGAAGCCGCAAAGGTCGGACTTAAATTTTCGAAGTTTTTGGGAGTTTTGGGGACCAGAACGAAAAACAGACCCTAAATAGGAAGGGCCGTAAAATCGACACCCTTGGAATAAAATGGATGGTTGACATATGAATGGGTGAGTCTTTTTCTTAACTTGAAGATGGGAGTTGGCACAATTTTCAATTCAGTCAGATTTAGAAAATTGAAAATTTCGTGCATATAATAGTGTCGCGTGTAGGGGGGGGTGTATTTCTGAGCCACTGGCGAAAACTGCCGGTCTCTGGTAATTTGTTCGATATAAAACTAATAGCTTCGATAAAAATGTATAAAAAAAAAAATGTATAATGAACATTTTTTTGCTTATAATTAATATTTTTACCAGCATTTGCGGTCAAAATATAATAAAAAATTTCCACCCTCGAGATGAGGTGGCAACCACCCCATGGTAAAAGCGTATTTCTGCATCATATAGATTTTGATCCTTGGACTATCCACTACTTATTGTCAAATTTTCAAACAAATCTATCCATTCTGTAAAAATTGCGAAGTGAAAAATTACAGTTCCTGGACTAATTATACATTTGGAGCTCTATAACTTCTGAACGGCTTACCTGATGTTGATCACCAAACATGAGTTTGAAACGTATTGACAAGTAGTATCTGATGCATCCAAGATCGAGTGTGATAACTGAACGTATTACAGGAATTATTGAGCTTGAAAACCCGTTTTTCCCATAAGAAATAGATTTGATCATACTTATGAAGCCTATAACTTAAAAATTCGAATTTTCCCAGATATGAAGTATACACCGTTAGACGCGTCCTAAGTCCTTCTACAAACGCTCAGTTATTGGCACAATTCGTAGGTTGAAATTTTGAGTAATTGTCGAAAAACCAAAATTTTCAAAGTTTAATTTTTCAGTTTTTTGGCTATGGTGAGCAGTGTATATGCCTCAGCTTGATCGCTTATGCGCCATTTAAAAGCTTAACTCAACCCTATTGATTTGGTGTATTTGCGGTTTTCCTGTCTTTCCTTGAACCTAAGATATATACGCCCAAAAAATATGCTATTTTGTATCTACCTAGCCCTCTAGCTGGCTTAAGGGTAGTCAGAAGTCAAAAATTAGACCGGTTCTGAATCGGCCCTCACACCTTCTTGAAACACAGAAAAAATCATTCAGATCGGTGTAACTTTTCCACACACATACATACATACATACATACATACATATCCACAAACATTTTCAATTTTTTAAATAAAAATTGAGTCATATTTCTGAGCTCGATAACTTTTGAATAATAAAACCGATTTTCAAAATTTAACATGCGTTGGAAAGGTAATTATCTGTGCTATCAGAAGCCGCAAAGGTCGGGCTTAAATTTTTGAAATTTTTGGGAGTTTTGGGGACGAGAACGAAAAACAGGCTTTAAATGGGAAGGGCCGTAAAATCCACACCCTTGGACCAAAATTGATGGTTGACATATGAATGGACGACTCTTTTCCTAAACTTTAAGATGGGTTTTGGCCTAATTTTCAATTCAGTCAGGTTTAGAAAATCGAAAATTTCGTGTATATATAGTGTCGCATGTAGGGGTGTTGTGCGCCACTGGTGAGAACTACCGTTCTCTGTGGATAATATTATGATATTATGCAAAATGTAAACTATATTTACTACTATTTACATTTACTACAATTATAAATGTAGTGTAACTACAATGATATTATGCAAAAAATTATATTGTATCCCAGATTTAAAATGCGTTTATCTCGAAAACAGTTGAGTTTAGCGATATTAATGTAGTATACCTTTTTTAAGTAAAATCCACGAGGAAAATAAACTTCTTGTAGCTGGCTGTATACCATAAATCACAAAAATACCAAGTTTTTTTGTAAAAGGTATATTTGAAATACCCTAAATAAGGGTCACAATAGTACAAAACGTTTTCGGATTAATAAATCCATTATAACCTAATTATATAAAAAAAGTTAAAAACTGACAGAGGTTTTTTTTTAAAACAAGAGGCTATACTTACGAAAATAGCATGCCTGAGCCACCAAAATGTATTGGGTAAAAACCCTTAGAATGTAAATAGTTGTAGAATGTTACATATTTATATAAAGTGTTTAGGATGTTTTAGATATGCCTGGATGTTACCCAGGGCAACACAGAACTCTTTCCACGTGTTTGGATTTTTTTTGGAGAAAAACCTCACATCTTAAATTTAGAGGCCTTAAACGTATCGACGTCTAGGAACACAAAATTGTATGTAATGTGTACATATGTGTACAATTCTAAGTATATTAAATAAAGGATAATTGTTTGATGACTGATAACTTGCTTAGAAGTGAACCCAACATAAATTAGATGAAGATGGAAAAGTAATATGATAATTATAGATGTAAAGACTGAAATAGTTTTGTACACTCTTATGACAACAGGTGAACAGGGAAAAGTGTACTTTTTAAGTGTGTAAAACAAATAATTCCTAGCTGAGCGCTTTCGGCTTATAAAGCCATCTTCGGAGCTATGCTACAATAGAAAGGACTCTAATGAATAATTGATCTTAGAATTCAAAAGTTT
The DNA here is from genome assembly GCF_917563875.1 of Diabrotica virgifera virgifera. Classification (NCBI taxonomy): domain Eukaryota; kingdom Metazoa; phylum Arthropoda; class Insecta; order Coleoptera; family Chrysomelidae; genus Diabrotica; species Diabrotica virgifera. Next base: position 219,230,753 of record NC_065449.1, read on the forward strand.
AACTTACGTCAAAAGGTTCAAAATACCACTATGAAGAGAGATGGATCCCATGAACGATATACAAAAAATACTTCTATACTTGTGCAGTTTTTTAATGACGGAAAAAATATAGAAAAAAACCTTGTCTGTCTGTTGAAAAAAGGTGGTCAATTTTTGCTGTTTCTTAGTCAGAAAAGTTAAAAAAACATATATATTACAAGCACAAAGGACTTTCCGAAAAATTACATTACATATAACAAAAATTTGTTCATGGTAAGGTCAAGAGACCTTACCATCTGATGTGTGCTGTGTCAGTATGAAGAATGGCCAAATGGCGGCATGTAGTCTGGTGGATTTTTAATGACAGCTGACATAGATAGTGTGTGCTGGTAAAGGTACTTTCAGCTTTTCTCATAACCAGTGACAGTTGACATATGACATTTTAGCAATGGAATTAAACAACTTTCCAACATGGTCTGTAATTACATAAATCTAGTTTTTTAAAATTATACTTAATGAAATACATATTAATGAAAAAGAAGACTTAAGGTCCAAGATAAATCAGTTGACAAGTTATCCTTCTAAAAAAAGAACTCTTTTTTAAAAAATTAATATGGGATGTAAAGAAGCTTGATGGTGAAGTTTTCCATATTATTGAATTAGTCACAAATTTCATTAGGTTCACTATGGGTGTGTCGAAGATGGAAAATAAAATTAATTAAGAATTAATTTTTGAGAATATGATTTTCCAAAGAATAAGCTGCCAAATGATCGATTACAATTATTGATTTATAATGATAATATTTAGTAAAGAATTAAAAAGTTTTATAAAAAATGTTTGATTTTGATTGCAGGAGGTCAAACTTCTTCCTCAAGAGTCTCCCATAAGAGTCTGAATAGAGGTTTATAGTTGTAATTAAGATTGATTTGTGTATTTAAGCAAAAAATCAGGATTAAGTTTCATTTCTTTAGTTATCTCTAGATCTTCTAAAAGGTTCATTTGTCTATAGTTTCTGGTTGGTATGTTATGTAAAATTGAACTGTTTTTGGAAGGAGAGAAGGAATTTTTGCTTAATTTAACGTGATAACCAAAGTTGGATTTTTCTGGATTGTTAAGATGTTCCTTGATCCTCTGAGAAAGAGTCCCTTTTTCTGAAATTGGCCCTACGTAGGATAAGGATCTATAAATAGATGTGGTGTTGGGTTCGTTTACTACGTTAAAAGCTTTGTTTAGTCTCTTTTTGAGTATTAACTTTCTAATGACCTTATCTACGGTAGAAGAGGGGAAGCCATTGTTGCTTGCTATTTGTTTAATGATCGTTGTTGTAATTGTCCCCATGTCCCAAGACATGGGGACATGGGGTTATATCTAATGTAGTTTTTCGTGAAAGTCCTTTGTGCTTGTAATATATATGTTTTTTCAACTTTTATGACTAAGAAACAGCAAGAATGGACCACCTTTTTTCAACAGACGGACAAGGTTTTTTTCTATATTTTTTCCATCATTAAAAAACTGCACAAGTATAGAAGTATTTTTTGTATATAGTTCATGGGATCCATCTCTCTTCATAGTGGTATTTTGAACCTTTTAACGTAAGTTAAACTTTTGAATTCTAAGATCAATTATTCATTAGAGTCCTTTCTATTGTAGCATAGCTCCGAAGATGGCTTTATAAGCCGAAAGCGCTCAGCTAGGAATTATTTGTTTTACACACTTAAAAAGTACACTTTTCCCTGTTCACCTGACATCAGATTGGTTGTAAATGAAGTGATCGTAAAATATGGGTAGAGTTATAGTATAGGGTATGATAAGTACGACAGAATATGTTTTGATATTGGACCATGAAAGATGTGTAGTATGTTGTTGTGATAGGAGAGTGATCTAATCGATATTAAGCTATGAGATAGGAATAAGAATAAAAGGTTGGCTGAGATGGGAATCAATCTGAGAGAGTGGTGGTATGTGCGATATGAGCTGAATTTTTTTTTTTTTGAAAAAGTAAAGCTGGTGTGAAATAATGAAAATGCGGGGGGGGTGAAGTATTAAAAAGATAAAGTAAGATGTTGCTTATTGACAATTGAGAGTGAAATAAATGTAGGTGGTAGTCAAGAATGATGAAGCAAAGAAAAGAGAAAATTGTATCAGATGTGGTTTATGAAAAAAGTTGACGGTGTAGGGGTTGAAAATCTCGGTTAAATGACACATGGCGATTAACACAATTAGGACTTCTTTGCTTCTCTTTAACTATTTCTAAGTCTTCCTACAGGTCCAATTTTAGGAAGTTCTTTTGTGAAATATTATGTAATAATGAGACATCTTCTGGGATATTAAGGGTGTGTTTGTTTTGTACAAGATGTTGGGAGAAAGTAGAAGTGTTCTCTCTTTTGGTGTGTTCTAAGGAGCGAGAAGATAAGGATCTACAGGTCCTACCTATATATGTAGCGTCACAATCAGAACATTGTAATCTGTATACACCACTACGATCCATGTAGTTAATGGAGTCTTTTAAGTAAAAATATTAAGAGAATAAAAGTTTTGGTTCAAAAAGTATAAGTATAGAGTGAGGGATAAAAAAATTTAACATATTAAATTAGCGCTGAAAGACGTATGTAACGCCCTCTTGGTATAGCTCGGTTACCGATAATTGAGAAATTTAAAGAGATAGACGAATTGGTGTACAAGTGGTATACCAGAGGGTGGTGTAAAATTTTCCATCCTCTAAGGGTATACCGAACAAAATATCCATGTGCTTAGATCAAATGACATCTGTTTTAATAGTTCCTCTTTAATATTTTGCCTTGTTACAGGATAGTATTCAGAAAAACGCAAAAATAAGTACTGTAAAATATAATTTCATTAGGTACAATTATAAATAATATATTATATTTAAATAAGTATAACTGTTAGGTCTATTTAATCAAAATAATGTTTTTATCTTTAATCACAATAATGTTTTTATTTACGCTGCTGCTAAAAGTTGCCGATGTAAGCTCCTTTTTATACCTATTATTATATCAATAAAAGTTTATGAGTTTATGACTCCTCTTACTCGATTGTCGGGTTCTTGTCACAGCCCTGCGCTGTGCTGACAAAGGTTTTTAAATTTCCACGAAATTCTGAACGGCCAAAAAGACTGATGTGGCTTTCGGTATTGTTATGTGTATTTATAATTTTTAGTTTAAACTCTGTAAAGAGAGCACGCATTTATTAGTGACGATTTCGCTATCAGAAAAAAATTAAGTAAATAAAAATGTGGCGTCCATGGGAGAATAGTGCATTAGAAATTGTTGAGAATAATGAAGTAGAAATTGTTGAAGAAAATGAGGAAATTCTACCACCAAATAATCCTGAAAATGCTGCTGGACCAAGTAGAGGAAGTATTAAAAAGCCAGAAAGAAAACATTTATCCAAAGACGCTAAAGAAATTGTGTTAATGGATTATGTGGAGAACTGGAACGGCACGAGAGTGTTTTAAAAACTGCGGCTTTAACAAAAGTTTCATGTGCTACTGTATATCGAATTATAAAGGAGGGCATTACAAATAGACAAAAAAGGAGCGACTTTGGACTACATCGATCTATTGAGCTTAACCAAACTTTAGCTGAATTAAAATCTAAAAATATTTTTAATTGTTGTAAATCAACTTTAAGAAAATTTTTACTATCAAATGGTTTTAAGTATAAAACAATCAATAAACGACATACTATAATGGAAAGTGCCCGTTTAATAAAATGGCGTAATGAATATTTGGAAAAGGTAACTGAGTACAGAAATAGCGGAAGAAAAATTTATTACTTAGATGAAACGTGGTTTGACACTAACGAAACAATTGGCAAAGGTTGGAGTAATGACAATGGAAAGTGCAAAGTTAATGTACCACCTTCCAGGGGCAAACGAATATGCATTTTGCATTGTGGAGGGGAAGATGGTTGGGTAACCGATAGCTTACTATTAAGTGCAAAAGACATTAAAGACAGTTGTTTGGACTATCATCAAGATATTACGGGTGAACTTTTCGAATCGTGGTTTAAAAATAACTTATTACCAAATTTAGCAGACAACAGTGTTATTGTTTTAGATAATGCATCATATCATTCTAGACAACTTAAAAAAATTCCGAATAAATACTCTAGAAAGGATGAATTGCAAGAGTTTTTATTATCACAAGATTTATATTTTGAAGATTGGTACACTAAAGACCAATTAGTAGAGGTACTTAATACAAAATTATTTGTAAAGGAATATATTATTATTGATAATGCAGCAAGTAAAAATGGACATACAACTTTAAGACTACCACCATATTACTGCGTTTTAAATCCAACAGAGTTGTTATGGTCTCAACTGAAATATAATGTGCGACAAAAAAATGTAAGTCCAAAATGTTATAACACTGTCGTGAAACTAATAGATTCTGAATTTAAAAATATCTCTGAGGATAACTGGAAGAAAGCAATAGAGCACGTAAAAAATATCGAAAAAGAATATCTTAAAAACATTCCTGTTATAAATAAAATTATTATCAATGTGGAGAACAGTGATTCAGAGGAAGAAAGTGACGAAGTGTAATACCAAGACAACTTTCTCTCAATACTGAGCTTACCCGGAATATTTTCTTACATAATCAGGTGTAGGGATTATCAACATATGTTCAACACCAAACTACTGCTTCAATTTTTTAAGAAAAACGTGGCCTTATTATGAATACTTCACTTATTGTTGCAATAAGTGCAAATCTTTGAAAATCAGTTCGTAAGAGAAAATAATAATGTAAGTAAGTGTTGAATAGATAAACTTTTAATTTTTACTTCAAGGTTTTATAAACTATTTAAATAAGTATATATTTTTTTATCTTTCACTACCTACCGTTCGCTCAATTATTAATTAATTTTTGTATACAAACCAATTATTTTTTGAACATCTTATAGAAAATGCATTGCAGAAATATGATAAAAGTAATTTAAACTTACACAAAATCATCAAGACATAAAATTAAGGTTTGTTTATAACAATACAAATTTATAGAACCAATTTCTTATAAAATATACCATATTATGTTTCATATAGGTCGGTACTATCCTGTTATTCGTCGGTCATAGTGCTGCTTATCGCATTTTTCTCAAATAAATATAACCGGATAATAATACTTACATCAGTTTTGGTAGCGAATTTAGATTTCTCATCTGAAGAAATCCCCGCTTACCAAATTTCGTGTTGTTATCCCATTCCTGTCAGGAAATTTTTAAGAATAAATAAAACCTGTATTGTCACCCTGTATGAGAAAGAATTGACACCCTGTATTTTGGTTATTATCAACTTTTGCAATAAGGTAAGTTAGCTTAAATCGACCTGTTTTAAGCTCAGGAATCTAAGGTTAAGCTATGGCCCATTGTTTACCAAACACCCTGTATTTAGTGTTATAATATAATATTTCCAAACGACTTATATTAGTGACTATCCACATGAAAACAAAACTAATTAAAACTTCTTTCTTACTATTTGGGCACGCTGTCGTTATACATATCTAGACTTAGGCAAATATGCAAATTGCATATTTTGCACATAATGCATAAAAAATGTAAAAATGTCAAATTTTGCATATTATCATAAAAGTGAGCATAAAGTGCATATAATTGGAAAATTTGGTGTTAACTATATATTTTTATATTCTAACTTACAGATAGCATGAAATTGCAAATATTTAATTTTGTTTTATAATCACTTGATATTCAAATTCTTGGTATAGTAACTAATAAAAGACAGCGGCTTATAGTTTTGTCACGTTTTGTCCTGGAATTAAGGGTTTGTGTTTGCCAGTTTATGTCTCTAGGTAAAAATTTTTATTTTGACGGTCAGTTTCACTTGTTTTGTACAATTGGAGATACACTTGGTGTATTTCTAATTGTGAATAATTATTTTGCTTTGAAAATTCCGAAAATAAGCAATGTTTCAACTTGGATAAAACCTTACAAAGATCCTCTATGGATATGGATAAACGTTATTGCTCATGTTGTGGAAAAACCGTAAGTACATACGTATTATTTTTTATTTTATTTTAAAAATTTACACGGTGGTACCAACAAAGGTTTTAAAATTGGAGATTATGTTTAAGGAAAGTACCGACACAAGGCTAGTTCGCAATAAATCGATGTATTTTTGCTTTTTTCAGGCATTTTTTAAACTCCTTGCGATAAAAAATAGAATACTTATTTAAAATTCAAATCATTCAATAGTCTACTGAAAGGTCGCTAACATTTTTTTCTAACAATAGCATAGTTTGCTTTAATTTTGCTAAAAACAAAGACATATCATATATCGGACTTAATTAATTAAGCGCTTTTAATTTAAGCTCACAGTATTTTTTCTTTAAATGTAAACAGAAAAGAGCAAGAGCTTCTTGTAAATATTTGGGGGTCCTTCCTTCTTGCACAGTCATTTCTTGACATTATAAGATTACTACACCGATTTTTATTTGATTTAATTTAAATATTTTAATTGTTATGCAAAAACGGTTCGTTTTTAGTTTATTTCTACAATATTAGATTTTATAGATGGGAACAACTATAGAATATTTATATTCTTTTTTGGATTCCATCTGAAAAAAAAGTTCAGCAAATTTCAAATAGATCAGCATGTCAGAACCGCCAAACATTTAGCTAAAAAAGTAAAAACCACATCCGGTGAAAAATATCGACTTTCAGTGTCCAAGTGCTTTCAGTCAAGTTCCAAAAAACAAACCGAACAAGAAACTTTTAAGGAAGACTTGTGTCGTGCATTAGTATCTTCTAATACACCGCTTTCAAAATTATCTAATGAAAACATTAGTTCTTTTTTAAAAACATTTTTCTTTTTTTGGATGATAGGTACGCTAATGGTGCTTTGTTGACGTGTATTTATCGCTCTGATATCAAACTCAAATCTACTGAGACCTATCGAGTAATAATAAATACACAAAAGTGAATATTGTTAAGAAGAAAGTAAGCAGCAGACATACATAATTTTGTGGACAAAAATTGGTATGTAAAAGTTCTTATTTAAAGGTTATTTTTATTGACAAACTCGTGCTGTGACCTTCCGCGGTGTTGAACAGAGGGAACAGTGCGAAGCGGGGAGCGGGGAAGTCAATGATACGAACAAAACAGTATTGATAATCGATAGAGATACAATCGAACCTACACAGTGGCGGAACACTATTAGTCCAACAAAATGGAAGAAATGATGAAAGAAATGTTATCGGAATTTAAACAAATGCTATCAGAATTTAAAGAGATGAGGTGTGACATGAAAATATATCGAGAAGAAATAATTAATCTTAAAACTGAAAATGCTGAGATGAAAAAGGAGATAGAGAAACTACATGAGAAAATAGTGTACAGAAAAAAGAGAAAGAAAAAACAATATCATTATTAAAGGATTAGAAATAATTGGAGATGACCATAACCAGATGAAAGAACAAATATCCAATAATATAGTATCGCACTTAGGAGTTCAGGCAGAAATTAAAAAGGTTACGAAACTCTCAAATAACGTTTGCAAAGTAGAAATGAATACAACCGAAGACAAAATAAAAATACTGCAAAATAAGAAAAAATATAAGCAAGTAAAAGAACTCAACATATTCATTGATGATGATTTAACTTACAACGAGAGGAAAATACAAAAAAATATAAGAGAAAAAGGAAAAGAAGAACGAGCCAAAGGTAATAAAGTCATTATGAGATATAATAAACTCATAATAAATGATGAACTATGGACCTGGAATAGATATCAAGAAAAACTTGAGCTCAATAAAAATCTAATAAGCAAAAATAAGTCCTTTAAGGCCACAAAAAACTAACTAACTGCCGGACCGAAAATAAAGGAACGGAACTGGCTATGAACAAGGACAAGAAAATGGTAAATGCATGCAGTAATACAAACATAACCAAAACATCAAAGCAAAGAAGAAATAAAGGTGATTATTGGAAAATTGGAACATGGAATATTAAAAGTATAACTGGGAAAGAAATAGAACTAATAGAAGAATTTGAAACAACGGAATTAGACATACTAGCAATAACTGAGACTAAGAAAAAAGGTAAAGGTGAAATAAAATTAGAGAATAAACACACAATGATATATAGTGGAGTCCGAGAAGATCAAAGAGCAGCTGCAGGAGTAGGATGTATAATACATAAAAGTATGGAGAAACAAATAGGTGATTGGAAAGCATGGTCCGAAAGAATATTGAGTATCGAAATTAATAATACAGAGAATAATCGCATAAAAACTGTAATAGTAGTTTATGGCCCAAACGAAGACGACACAGCATACAACAAAGATGAATTTTGGCATGAGTTGACACTGATAACAGAAAGCGCTAAAGGAGAGATATACATAATAGGCGACTTCAATAGTAGAGTTGGAACAAGAGATGAGTTATACACAAGATGCATAGGACAGTATGGAGAGCAGACTAGAAATAATAATGGGAGAAGAATGCTTGAATTTTGTACTATCCACAACTTGATTATAACTAACACATTTTTTAAGCACAAAGATATCCATATGTACACAAGAGAAGTAAAGAGCCGTAACGAAAAATCCATAATTGACTATGTACTAGTTGAAAGCAACGACAGAAAAAAAGTTATGAATACTAAAGTACATAGAGGCCCAGAAATAGGTAGTGATCACTATATGGTTGTTGCAAAGATAAGACAGAAAACAATAGACATAAAAGTTAATCGACCAAATAATCAAACAATGGTAACGGTGGAGACAATTAATACTTATAAACTCAGAAATAAAGAAACAGCAAGAGACTATGAGAAGAAAGTAAACGAAAAACTCAATAATACAATAGAAACGAACGAAGAGAATATAAACCAAGCGTAGAATTTGTTTAAACACCTATTACTAGACTCAGCTAAAGAAGTATGCGGAATAAGTAAAACAAATCCCACGAAAAAACAGACAGCTTGGTGGACAGAACAAATAAAAACACAAGTAAAAGCTAAGAAAAAAGCATGGAAACAATATCTGCAAAACAAGACAAACGAATACTACAACATTTATAAAAATGAAAGAAAAAAAGTAAAGCTACTAGTAACTGCAGCTAAAAAGGAAACATGGACAAAATTTGGTGATAAAATGGAACAAGACAGTAAAAGTAATCAAAAGCTCTTCTATAGAACACTAAAAACATTAAGAACAGAGAACAAACAAAAAGTACACAATATTAAGAGTAACAATGGAAACTTATTAGCAGAACCAACTCAAATAATGAATAGATGGCAAGAATACTTTGAAGAACTATTGAACCATGACAACAATACAGAAACCAATACTGAACCAGAAGAAACACCTGAAGAAAATGTAGAAGAACCAATAACATTAGAAGAACTACAAGAAGCCATAAAACAGCTAAAATATGGAAAAGCTCCGGGAATTGACAAAGTAACGGTGGAAATAATAAAAAACATGGGACAACAAGGTACTGAAATACTACTAGAAATAATGAATAAAGTATGGAAAGATGAAATATTACCAGAGGACTGGAAAACCGCATTGATAGTTCCCATACATAAGAAAGGTGACAAAAGAGAATGTAATAACTATAGAGGATTGACATTGCTATGTGTATCCATGAAAATATTAGAGAAAATCATAGATAAACGAATAAGAATAATCGCGGAAGATACACTAGACGAGTCACAAAGTGGTTTCAGAAGCGGAAGGAGCATACAAGATCATATATTCACGCTAAAACAAATAGGCGAAAAAGCGCTTCAAGAGAAAAAGAACATATACTTAGCCTTCTTAGACCTAGAAAAGGCCTTCGACAAAGTACCCAGACAGAGAGTGTGGAAAGTGCTAAGAGAGAAAGGTGTAGGACATAAAATGATACGAATCATCCAGAAAATATATAGTCAGAATGTGAACTCGGTGATTAGTAACAACAATAGATCAAACACTTTCACAGTAACAGGAGGCCTAAGACAAAGCGGAGCTCTTAGCCCAACGCTGTTTATATTGTTTATGGACCAAGTAATTAAAAGATGCACAATAGAAAGCAGAAAATTAAATGTTGGACACAGATATCTTCGTAGAGTAGAAATATCAGAAGGAGTGTTTGCAGACGACTTGGTGTTAATTGCAAGAAGTGAAAAAGATTTACAACACAACATTGAAATATGGAACAGAGTATTCATCGAAAATGAAATGGTAATAAACAAAAGCAAGACCAAAGTACTACAGATCGGTGAAGAGAGACAAGAGCTAAGAATAGAAATTGAAGGAACACAAATTGAACAAGTGAAAACTTTCTCTTATCTAGGTGTAATAATTGACCAGGCAGGCACTCAAGATGCTGAAGTAAACAATAGAATAGACAAAACAATAAAGCTGTACCATACAATGAATAAAAAATTTATCAGTAGAAAAGAGATTTCAAGAGAAACAAAAATAAAAGTGTTCAAATCAATCTATAGACCAGTACTAACCTTCGGCAGCGAATCTTGGGTCTTAACAAACCGACAAAAAAGCAAGATCCAAGCCATGGAAATGAAGTTCCTGAGAAGAGTAAAAGGCGTCACTAAATTAGACCGACTACGGAATGTAGACATAAGAAGAGAGTTAAAAATACCATCCACATTGGAGTATATAGAGCAAAGACAATTATGTTGGTGGGGACATCTACAACGAATGAAAGAAACTAGACCAGTTCGAAGAGTATGGGAAGCAAAAATATCAAAAAATAGGAAGAGAGGAAGACCCAGACAAACATGGGATAAAGCAATAGGAGCCATTCTGCAAAAGAAAAGATCAAACTGGATAGATGCCAAAGCGATAGCACAAGACAGAAAAGAGTGGAAAAAATTTGTATATAGATAACTGATACTTTTATAGAATTAATGAAATTAATTTTAGAAATGTGGAATTAGATGTAAAAGTGTAATTTGTATATTTGTAAGTACCTATGTAAAACTAGATATGTTAATTTGGTAGATTAATGTTGCAACCCTACACCATTGTATGGTAGAAGGGATATGATTATATATATATTAAAAACATTTTGCAAACAAAACATTTCCAGTGAACGAACTCTAAAGAGAAATAATGTCAATTTGTTATACTCCTCAGTTATCCACAACATAAAAGCCGAAATAGGTAATAATTACTTTTACATATGTGTGAACGAGACCACTGCCTCGTCAGGAAGATACATTGTGCACTTATTGATTGATGTACTTAGCGATTAAACCTTTCCAAAATCGTATTTAATTTCCTGTAAGCAAGTGGAAAAAACCAACGCTCTAACAATATCACGGTTTCTACAAGAAGCATTAGCAAACTTTTTTCTTCCTGCTGCTGTGCCTAATGATGAATTATTGCTTATTTTATCTGATGCCGTACCATAATATGGTGAAAGCAGGACAAAATTCAAAAATATTTTATCCAAACTTAATACATGTCACTTGTTTAGCGCATGGAATAAACAGAGTTGCGGAGGAAGAAAGAAAAAAATTTCCACTAGTAAACAGCTTAACAGCGAGCGTCAAAAAGGTATTCCTGAAATCACCTGTAAGAATACAATGTTACAGAGATATGCTTCCTGCTATTCCACTGCCACCGCAACCCATTTTAACACGTTGGGGAACATGGCTGGAAGCAGCTAATTTCTATGCTGATCATTTTGTTGATTTAAAAAAAAATAATTAACCTTTTAACGGATGACAGTTGCCAATCTTTATTGGAAGCTAAGCAAGCCTTCCAAAATAACATCCTCCAACAGCAACTGTCATTCATAAAATTAAATTATAGTTTTGTCCAGAAAACTTTAACTCAATTAGAATCCTCCAAATTATCATTGTTAGAGAGTACAGTTTTAATAAAAAATTTGAGTCATTGTGTCAAAACGTTAAAGGGACTATTGCAAAGGAAATTTTTCAAAAATTTAAAGTAACCATGGAAGAAAATAGTGGTTACCAGGTTCTTTCTGAAGTGGTTCAAGTACTAGCTGGGACATTTTGCGAACCACTTAATTTGGAACCATCTATTATAGTAAATTTGAAAAATGCCCCAATTACATCAGTTGATGTCGAAAGAAGTTTTTCTATTTACAAATATATGTATTCAGATAGAAGCCATAAGCTTTTATTAGAAAATTTTGAACATCATTTGATAATCTATTGTTACCACAATTCAAAATAATATTTATATGGTAAAATATTTGTATATGTTATGTATTTATAATATTGTAAGAATTTTTGCAAATAAAAAAATATTGTAAATATTTTTTATTACATGCATATTTTCTAGATAAATAGCATATTTTACATAAAATACTGCATATTTTTTCATAAAATACTGCATATTTATGCGCATATTTCATACTTTTTTATTTGCATATTTGCCTAAGCCTATACATATCTCTTTCGTAAAAATGATAATAGCATAACAAATAGTAATACCAGTAATGATAGAAGTTCATCTTCAATAAATTTCAATTAGGTTTTTAAATAATATTGAAAGATCGACAACAGTGTAAGCGCTTTTGCGACCTCTTGTTTCCAGATTGTGTGTGAAGGAGAGAAACTAACATCCGTGGTTTATTCTGTCGAGAAAACGAACAGCTCGTTGTAATGGACTAATTAAAGAGAACGTCAGCTTCGTTAGTGATAGTGCCCTAGGGAAGCAACCGAAAGGGCATTATTGTCTTATTGCCATTGGAACTGCTGTTAGGGTTTTGCTGATAGTTTTGTTTACATTTTACCGAAAATTTAAGCAAACTGTACTTAGACTGTTACTAAATATTGTATATAAATTGAAAGCAGTTGTGTTTAATACAACCACATTTGTGTTGGTACCCCGTGGTCCCAAATAAAATTAAACGACCTTCTAGATATATATTTGTTATATTTTCGAAAAACAAAACATTATTGGGGAATAACTGACACAAAGACATTAATAAATGTTACAGAAAATTAGCTATTTTTCTACATAGGGTGATCTTTAGGTTAAATTTCTTTTTCCACCTACCTCTACCGAAAGTATACTTTTCCGGACCTGATTGTAGGGAGCAAAGTTGTACTTTTCCTCCCTAGGGAGGAAAATATTTTTCCTCCCTAGGGAGGAAAAGTAAAAGTGACGTCATAATATTTCATTCATGAAATATAACTTATTGACGCCCTGTATAATATCTATTTTCTATTACGGAGTATCTATACATTTTAACGTTTATTTATAAAACATCCTGTATTTTGCAGAATGGTAAAAAACAGTAAATTGTTATTTTTATTTAACAATGTTTACATTAATAATTTGACTTATATTTGACAGCTGACAGTTATATTGTACCTACTTGTTGTTTTAGTTCTAATAAATTTTGTTGGTTAGTTACATAAATAAATTAAGTAAAAATGACAAAATGACTTGTTATTTGAGGAAGGTGGAAAAACCATATGTATAACATGGGAGTAAAGTGCCTTTTCCTCCCTTGAATGATTACTGCCCTCCGCTACGCGTCGGGCAGTAAACTTCATTCTCGGGAGGAAAAGTTACACTTTCCTCCCTTGTTATACAAATAGCTATTTCACAACATTGGAGAGATATCGAAACTCCATTTAACATCGTCCTAACTTTACTAAAAGATCCTTTATTTTGACATATACGCAAGCGCAGTATCACATCCTTTATTTTTGTCCTGTAATAAAATACAGGCCGCCTGTATTTAAGGAAAAATAAAGGACAAAAATCTTTTAATAAAGGATCCTGTATTTTGACGTAACGTGTCAAAAATGTGACATATTTGTCAAATTATGTGAAGAAACAAGAAAAGAAAGGCGTCTAACTTCACTTATATTTATGTTTTTATCACATCTGGATATTTTTGATCTAAGTTGAAGTTTTATTTATTAAAAAGAACTCCTAAATAAAGGAATAACAGTTTATTCTCAGATATAGATTATTAATGTTTTGACCCAAATCAATATAAAAAAGAATATTTAAGAACATTGAGTTATTAGAAAAAGTTTGTAAACAGGAATTTAAATATAATTTTTGTAAATAATTTTAGGTTTTAATAATTAGGTACAATAATCAGACATAGAATTTCTTTACAACTCATTTAAACTCCAGACATTTTTGTATAGAAATAAATATTTTTATTACAGATATACAGGGTGTAACGAAAATACAGGTCAAAAATTTAATCACATATTCTGGGACCAAAAATAGTTTGATTGAACCTAACTTACCTTAGTACAAATGTGCATATAAAAAAAGTTACAACCCTTTGAAGTTACAAAATTAAAATCGATTTTTTCCAATACATATATCGAAAACTATTAAAGATTTTTTATTGAAAATGGACATATGGCATTCTTATGACAGTAGTATCTTAAGAAAAAATTATAGTGAAATTTGGACACCCTATAAAAATTTTATGGGGGTTTAGTTCCTTTAAACCCCCCCAAACTTTTGTGTACGTTCCAATTAAATTAATATTGTAGTACCATTACTTAAACAAAATATTTTTAAAACTTTTTTGGCTCTTAGTACTTTTACGAAAAGTCAGTTTTTATCGAGATATTTTGAATATTTGTCACATCCACCACATATTTGTATATGGTTAAGTACGATTATGGAGACTTGGTAATAATATGAAAATTTATGTATGATTTACATTTTTAGGTATATTTTGAACCGTATTAAAAAAGAAGCCATATCTCGATAAGAGGTGCCTTCTCGAAAAAATACAAAGAGACAAAAAAGTTGTAAAAGCATTGTGTTTAACCAATGGTATCGCAGTAATAGTTTAATTGGAGCGTACACAAACATTTGGGGGGTTTAAAGGAACAAAACCCCCATAAAATTTGTATGTAAACATATTAAAAAAGAAGCCGCAACTCGATAAAAACTGCCTTATCGAAAAAATACTAAGAGCCAAAAAAGTTTAAGAAATATTGAATTTAACTAACGGTACCACAATAATAATTTAATTGGAACGTACAGAAAAGATTGGGGGGGTTTAAGGGAACAAAACCCCCATAAAATTTTTATGGGGAGCACAAATTTCACTATAATTTTTCTTTCAGATGCTCCTGTCATAAGAATGCCACATACCTATTTTCAATAAAAAAACTCTAATAGTTTTCGATATATTCGAAAAAATTGATTTTCATTTTGTAACTTCAAAGGGCTATAACTTTTTTTATGTGCATATTTGTACTAAGGTAAGTTAGGTTCATTCGAAGTATTTTTGGTCCCAGAATATGTGATTTAATTTATGACCTGTATTTTTGTTACACCCTATATAAGATGTACCTACCTAATTTCAATTAATTTGAATGCACAAGTATCATACTTGAGACATTGTGGAAAAGTTTAGGATAAAATATAAACGGGTTCATACAATAAAACAAAGATTTAAGTGGTTTAAGTATTTATTTTTGAAATTTTTTATCCTTGATGTATTAGAATCTATATCGTTTTGAACCAAAAGTATTACACTTTCATTTTCGTGCCATCAGCTTTTGTTTATTTAAATATACTGTCAAAATAATTCATCCACCATAAAGCTAATTCATCTATTATTTTTGTCCTTTAAAACACTTACTTTAGTTTTGGGCTATGTCGGCTCCATCTTTGTTGCCGAGCCACAAATCTTCGAGGGTACAAGGAGAGTTTCTGCATGTAAGAAGATGTTCCATATTCTGTATTTTTCCATAGTCACAGTTCACATCATCTTGGTCTATTTTCCCCCATTTTATAATGTTTGATTTTACTGGAGCGACCCCTGGTCTTATCCTATTTATTTGCATTTTATTTCACATATTAATATTGGAAATCTTCTCTTCAAAATACAAAATGTTCTTTCAATAACAGCTCTTGAAGCAATTTGTGATTAATTACACAGCACTTCAACTGCTCCCTAACAGATACATTGTCCATAAATTCTCCATTTCGTATACCCATAATATGCAAAAGTATTTAACAACTCCTATAACTCCCTTATAACATAGTATTTCTAATTTCACTTCCACGTTGTACAGTGAGTATTATGGGTTATGTTGTTCTTTAAATGACAAAATAATTAAATTCAACGTTTTACTCTTTTCAATGATCTTATTCTTAATTGTCTTGTTCTTACTCCTATTTTAATTTTTATCTCTATAATATAATAAGATCTTATTTATACGAGATTACAAATAGAAATAGGTTATTTTTATATTTACAAAAATATTTAATATCATTTGTCAAAATAAAAGATTCCTTAAAACTGCTTTTCGATAACTCTCATTACACATGTCCTGTATTTGTCCTTTATTAAAAGATCCTGTAATAAAGGAACTTTTAACTTAGAGTTTCGATATCTCTCTATTATTAAACCAATACTTAAAGACCGAAAAAGGTCTTTAATATTCCAAAACCCATGCGCAGTGAAACTTGATTAACACTGATATTTATTTTGGATTATCTGTATATGTTGATGTAACTACTACCAGTTGGAATAAAAGATTTATTCTTACTAAACCTTATACGATTCAATTTTGATGTTGACATTTTCGCACAAAGTAAGTCCTTATGGAATATAGGGGAACTGGATCCCCTAAGCTTGAATGCTAAAAATGTAAATCTGACGAGTGAAGTACCTAGGAGTAATAATATACTCCAGGCTTAATAATAAGTAGCAGATAGAAACAAAATACCAAGAGAACGGTGACTACTTAAAACTGCTTAAAAAAGTTTGGTTTAAAACAGACTTGTTACATTAGACTTAAGAGGATCGGTACGTTTTTTCGGCTGCAATGGTATTCAAATGGGGATTCATTTTTTTCGAATCCTGAGAAAACTAATAAGTATTTTTAAAAAATTTAAACGCAGAATGAAAGATTACGTTATTAGCGAGGGCCGAAAGTCCCTGAGAACTTCCATATTGTTTATTTTAATAAGTTACAGGGGTGAAAAACTAAGAGAAAATTTAGTGTTATTTTTAATTTCAAATATCTCATTCAAAATAAACTTTTTATTTATTCTAAGGGACTTTCGGCCCTCGGTAATAATTTAGTCTTATATTCTGCGTCTAGATTTTTCAAAAATATTTATTGGTTTTTTTCAGGATTCGAAAAAATGAACACATGTCCGAGGTAATATTTTCCAAATATATCTTTGTCATACAACGCACTTAGTCGAATAGAATATTGTCAGTCAGACACTGACAATCAGTGACAATTTTAAATAATTATTTGACATGAATCGGGAATATTTTTAGTTGTTCATTAAATAATATTGATATATAGTGTACTTGATAAATAATTGATTTAAGAGGTGAACTTTATAAAAAGTTATTTATTGTGTATTATTTATGGAAGATAGAAGCAGAGAATACATTAAAATATATTTTGTGATCCAAGTATTTTGTTTTTAAAGATGTTCAAAATTGTAAGCGTTTTATAGTAACAATATATTATTAAAAAATCACTTTAACACTTTTGCTCTTTTCTCGATTGAGTATTAGTTTTTGTTGTAGGTACATATTATTACCATCACTGAATACATAGCTAGTGAAAAAATTATCACATTTATTAACTGAATTAATAATTTGCAATTATACAAAAAATAACAGTTTTCCAAGAACATTCAAAAGCCATCTCTTTAAGCTAGTTATGACATTGTCAAGTAGAATGACATTCTAGTAATATGTACATATCCATACCAGTGTGAATTTTACTACACGTAATTTGCCATGTAAAGACAGAAAAGGTAGGGATAGCCGTAAAATATTTGCGAATTATGTACCCATAGCCTTAAAAGATGTTAGGAAAACTCAAAACTACACATTCTCCAGTGGCACTGTGACCAAAGTGATACAAAATGCTATCCTCAAACTAGGCAAGTTACAAAGACTTGTTTACCTTAGACTCAAGAAGGTCCTTAGGAGCACACCAACAGAATCTATGGTAGCCTTACAGGATCTCCCTCCTCATTTTGTTATAAGGTGGACACTAGAATGAGACATTATAAACTGCTAGAAAACCTAATTAACGCAACGTTAGATCAGTCAATATTAACATCATAAATGAAATTATGATATCGGACAATGACTTGTGACTATATTGTACTTAGATAATATAGGCCTAAAGTCTTAGATACAGGCCCAAGGGGACATTTTGATATGAACGTAATAAGACATAGGAAATCCAGGCTGCAGGTTTATAGCTGATAGAGAAATCGGTATCGTAGACAGGAATATTCGGAAGTGGTGCAAATGCAAACAATTTTATTTCACTCAGAGAATATACCTCTATCTGTCAGACAGAGATCTTTGCAATTTTTCAGTGTACAAGAAAAACTATTTTTTCTCGCACATTAAATTTTCAAACTGAAGGTATCAATATATGTACAGATAGCCCAGCAGGCATGGAGATCTTATAAACCTTAAAGTAGTCTCTAGGATGGTGTGGGATCGCCGGGAGAAACTCGAAAGACTGACGGAACATAACAATGTCATACTAGTATAGGTTCCAGGTCACCAGAAAGTAAACGACAATAAAACATCTGATAGACTTACCAGAAGAACATTAGCTGCTATATAATTTGGCCTAGAGCTGATCTTGGGAGTGCCGAAAATCATTGTTCGCAACCGGAGAAAAGCCTACACCTGAAGGCCAACATAATTCTCACTAGGAAAATATATCTTAGCAAACACGTTATAAAATGTATGTATATCATTTGAATTACATTTTTGAGATATTTTTTTGGTGAAACATCGTTTAGTAAGATGTCTGAAAGGTAAGTTGTGCAAATTTGAGAGCTTTATAGTTGTGCAAAATTGAGGTATAATTGTATTAGGTCATATTTGTATTAGTTTCATATTTTTCAATCATTTTTAAACGTTAATAAAATAATTTTTTTAGTTAATTTGTTGCCATTTAGAGTAATTATTTTTAAACAAAATTCATGTAGGTAAGTCTCAATTTCCGCCCACAACTTACTTATGCGCATACATTTTATTTCTTTTTATTATAACCATAAGATAGCTTAATTGTTATTCGTGCATGTACAATTTGTAAAATTTCATTTAATTCATTAGTTATAGAATAATTATATTAAAATATCGCACCTTGAAAACAAAACTGGCACTATACTGAAAACATCAATTTTTAGTTATAGCGATATCTGCATTACTTTTGACAAAACGCTCCTATTGCAGAGACTCCTGTTCTAATAGCTCGCATTGTTTCTCCTAGAAGTCGCTAGTGTCACTTTTGACTTTTAGGTGTTTTGTCAATGTGGTAATTTAAAAAGTGGCACTCTATCGGTTTCGTGTCGGTTTCCGGCGGATTGTTGAGGGAGAAGCACGTCGTTGTAAGTAAAAAAGTGACATTTTTTCTTTAGTGCCGGTTTTCACGTAAATTTAAAATGTTAAGTTTCATTAAGTATTATTAATAGTTTGTTTACTTTTACCAAATAAACGATTTTTCTTTTTAATATGACACAATTTCGTTTTATTTTTCTCTTTTTTTATCATTAAGGTAAATATTAACTTGACTTTTTATTCTAATAATCAGAACTTTTATGTAAAACAAAAGTGGCACTATAAGGAATTTTTTTAAAGATTTTTTTCTAAATTAATAGTTACATTATTAACTTGCCTTCTTCGGGAGAAACTAATTGTACTTTAATCAAACTGTTAAATAACATTAATTATAGTATTTAGTTCGGTTATTTTAGATCAACATCCATTACACAACTGTTCGAAAAACTTTAAACGGTCATACTGAAATATCTAGATTTTGGGATAATGTCACTTTTGTTTTCAAGGTGCGATATGTCAACAGTGTACTTCGTCGAACGCTAGTTTATAGTGCGTCAATGTTTGTGAGGATTACTTTTAGACAACGCGAAAACGGCGGGTTCGTTTGGAAAAATATTCCCATAAGATTTTTTTGCATAATCACATTCATGAGGCATCCCAGAATAAGGTTCAGGAAGTTGCCCACGTGAAAAGTGGTCGAAATTTCTTTTTGTCATTATTTTGTTACTAAGCTGTTATTTTTAAGTAATAATAATGAGCGCTATGCACGAGTTCGGCGGCCGTAAATGCTGAGTGCGAGAGAGATCCCATTCCAGCAGTCCAATTATTGTGAATCTTACTCGCACTCACATTTACAACCGCGTCAATACGATCTAACCGCTCATTGTTATTAATTAAAAGTAACCGCTTAGTAATTAATTATTAATGACACAGATTTCTTCAGGATCGTGTAGCGGGGGTTTTAATCATTGATTTAGTCACTTTCTGACTTACATAATAATAATTTTTAACCGACTTATTAAGTCTTAAAAATGGCCATTTTCGCGTTTTTCAAATATTAAATTGCTTATGACTCGAAAAAGACCAACTTTAGAGAAAAAATATAAGAGACCTTTTTTTGTCCAGAATGGTCCAAAAAAGCTAAAAAAAAATTCGTCCGGGTCAAAAATATTGATTTATGCCATTGGAATAAAAAAATTGTTAAAAAAATTTGGACCACTTTTCACGTGGGCGACTTATTTTGGGATGTCTCACGAATGTCATGATGCAAAAAAATCTCATGGGAATATTTTTCCCAACGAACTCACCGTTTCCGTCTTGTCTATTTAGCGTTATAAATAAAAAATTATAGAAGCTATAGATACAATTTTAGAAAAATCTTTGTGAGGTTTTTTTTGTAAAATTTTCTGAATTTTTCAATAGTCAAGTCAATTTTTTCTAAAATTTATATTTTTGGAGTTATTCAAAAAAACAACTAATTTCAGAACAAATGAAGCACCCAATTCTGGAGTAGAACTTTTTGATATGTCAGTGCCGGTTTAACCTAACTTCGGGCCCTGGGCGCTGAATATTTAGGGGCCCCCTTAATTGCTATTCGTCGTCAAATTCTTTTACAAGAAAACACATTCATGTATTTATAAACGTAAAATCCATACACAATTTTTAGCAAACAAGAAGAATAGAAAACGTAAAAAATATTCCAAAAAATACATTTAAAAACGTATAAAAAAACAGAAAGTTTAAATATATTTTTATTCTTTTTAAATGGCGAATGGATTTAGTGTCCGCAGTCATATAAACCCAAATAAACAACAACAAATTCTTTTTAAAGCCGAAAAAGACCGCTCGCCTAATGCATTAGAAGTTGGTATCATGAAATAAACTTGCAGTAAAGGTAAGATATTGGGAAATGTTACCTTTAGGTACAATCTTTACATCCTGGATGATACCAAATTTTATAAATGTTTCTTTAACTTTTGGCATAATGTTATAGAAAGGGTAATTTCATTATGCAAGTTCTCTTTGGTTTCATCAACATATATTTTATATTTCACATAAGTATAAAGTTTTAATTGAGATCGTGACTGCTTATTTATCTAGCGTAGAAAATCATCTAACAGCTGATGTAACATCTTTGTAGCATATATCCAGGTCTTCGCAAAAAATATTTTTGGCCTCTACTTCAGTTTCGCTTGACATATTTCTTACGTCTCCAACAAATCTCAAAATAGATGTCATTATTTCTACTCCAATTGACACGTTTAAGTCCACAGTTTCTTCACGTTCACGTATTGCTTTTGCATTAACTCGTTCCAAAGTTTTTGTCCAAATCAGTGTCAATAGAGCTGTCTCAAAGATTTTATTCTGCAGTGTCTTGCCTTCAATTTTAATTGCTAATTTTTCGTCTCTGTTATTGCTTAACTGGAAAAATAGGTTTGATGGGTCCCTAGTTTTTAACTAAAGTATTTACAGCGTCAAAAGTTTCTACAAGCTTTGATTTCATTACTTCCAAAAATTCATGGCAAATTTGGTGAAACAGATAGCTAACTGAATCTTTTCATTTATTCGCATTCCGTTGTAAATGCTCAGCTAAGAAGTAGTCAAATTTAACCAAGTATACAAGACAACTGTATTTAATAATTTTTCCTTTATAGCGACTCGTTAAATCCTCATTGCATCAACGGAAAGCTAGTCCTCGAGAAGCAAGTCATTTAGTAGTGACAACAACTCTTCTTAGGACGTTTATCCAATAGTTAGCTTCGCATTTTACTTGCTCTTTCAAGACAGCGTCTATAACTCCAATCAATGATGATTTTGTTATTAATGTAATCATAGAGTTCAGATGAAATTTACTTTCTTCGTGAGATTTGAGCAAAATATTCAAATGTTTCCAGTGGGTCCATCTAAACTCAGTTAAACTATTTTTTCAATTGAAAATAATTTGCACGGGTAACAATAAACAGCTTTAACACTTGCGCCGTATATTAGCCAATCTCTCTTTTTTTGCCTCCATTGGGTTTTCCTCTATCTATGAAAGTTGCTTTTATTTAATCTTCTATAATAAGCTTTTTCTCCATCTTCAAACATTTTTTATAACGTTCTAAGGAAACACTTTTTGGTTTAAAAGTTCGCAGTTTTTATAAAGTCATCAGTCTTAAAATCCATTTGGAAATCGCAGGTATTTCGTCGTTTTTTTTTCTATTTTGGAAAATACGTAGATTATTTAGCAGACTTTACTTTTTTATTAGTAAAAGGAACGGGTCTCTACGGGCCCCTCCGGGGCCCGGGCCCCTGGGCGCCCGCCCCAAGCGCCCAGTGCATAAACCGGCACTGTGATATGTTGTTTATTAAACATTTCTTATTCAAATTACAAAAAGTTCTATCTTGTTTGATTTTTTTTGAAGTCAAAATCTATATTGACTCCCGTTTCTATAAAATATTTCAATTTATGAACAACTATATACTACGTAAGAGGTAAGAGTATTAACATTCGTGGAAACCCCATACATATAATCATATGAATTAATATAAAGGAACGTAATTAAAATTTTAATATATTATGTTGTAGTTAATTTTAAGTGTGTAGTAGTCATTAGAGAGTTAAAATCGTTTTAAGTAAAGAGCAAGACAGAGATGAGAAGCTGACGAATCAAAATTTTAACATACACTGAAGTAATGACGAAGCTTACATGGTCTTCAATTAATTAACTAAGAAACCACGGCGTTCCACGGGTTTTAATTATTAAGTTAATGAGAGCGGCACGTTTGCCAGCGAGTATGAAATCTCTTGTCATGGCAAATCTGATTAAGTACGATTTAATAGTTTATTGAATGTAGTCCCGAGACCTGGCTTGTTCTAATCAACGGTTAATAGATAATGGGAAATTAAAATGTGTAATTTATCTCAACGAGTAATATTTTGCTTACTCAGTAATAAATCATAAATAGAGTGACGTCAATTGTGTAAAATAAATTATTTATTTGCTTTTAAAAAAATTTGCACCTTATTAGTAGGGTTTGCAAAATGTATAAGATACCACAAAGAAACAGCTTCATAACAATACTAGGCATATGTATTTAAAACCTTTAAATTACATGATAAATGTATTGGTTACATTGCACGTTCCTAAGAAAAGTGTAAATCAAAATAACGAAATTTTTCAGGAGAGTAAAAACAATTTTTTCAATTTTAAAATGCTAGAAGGAGAACCATAAATGAATTTATATATTTTCAAATAGGGTCAAATTAAAATTAAATAAATGATTATTTCTTAATCTGTCTAAGTCTTTTTTGAAACAAAACTGTTTTTGAGATAATGAGTCATTTTTTTAAATTATTGATATGTTACAGTTTTCTTCGAAAAATCTCAAATATTACGCTTTTACTCGAAAATCACGAAATAAATGTCTAAACTCTTTCCAACTAAAGAGCAATTACTAAAAAGGTATTACACTTTTCGAGGGATGTTAAGTGGAAATATTGGTAAAGATTCCAATAATAAAAGTAGCAAATCGAAATGTTACACTTCTCCGTGAGAACACGAAACTAAAGTTTACAACACTTTTAAATTAAACTGTAATAACTACAATTATTACACTTTTGATCTGTGGAGTCAACGGAGACAGCAGCAGCAATCGTCACCAAAATAACAAACGAGGAATTGGCTCAAGCGCTTCAAAAAATAAAGAAAGGAAAAGCGGTAGGACCAGATGATATTCCTGGGGAAGTATGGAGAGTATTGGGAGAGACAGAAATAAGTTGGCTAGCAGGTTTATTTAATATAATTATGGAAGTTGGACAAATGTCAGACGAATGGAGAAGCAGTATACTGGTACCTCTTTACAAAAACAAGGGAGATATACAACAATGTACAAACTACAGGGCTATAAAACTGCTTAGCCACACCATGAAAATATGGGAAAGAGTAATTTATAGACGAATACGTGAAGAGACCGAAATATCCGAGAATGAGTTTGGATTTATGCAGGGCAATTAGACTTGAGAGTTAGGTTGGCAAGGTGTTATATTTTCTCGACCCTGTTTTACGGGATAGAAGCATGGACGCTTAACGCGTCGACTACTAAAAAGTTGGATGCATTTGAACTGTGGGTGTATAAAAGAATCCTGAAGATATCATGGACCGAGCATATAACAAACAACGAAGTCATAAGAAGAGCCAAAAAAAGACTGGAAATATTGGAAACAATGAAGACACGAAAACTGCAATACCTGGGGCATCTTATGCGTAATGAGAGATACAACATACTTCAATTGATTATACAGGGGAAAATCCAGGGCAAGACAAATGTAGGAAGGAGAAAAATCTCATGGTTGCGTAACTTGAAGGAATGGTACGGATGCACATCAACCGAACTATTCAGAGCAACAGCATCTAAGATTAGAATAGCCATGATGATTGCCAACCTCCGTCGCGGAGATGGCACGGGAAGAAGAAGGGCAGATCAACAACAGATGCAATTTTCATTATAAGGCAGTTAATGGAAAAATACAGGAGTAAAGAAACAAACACTCATATTTTAACTATTTATAATGGGAAATAAGCCACAATATTATTAAAAAATGATTTTTATTAACGTTTCGACGCCCAAATCGGGTGCCGTTGTCAAAATACAAAATACTATTAACATAAACAAAAATGTTGTTGCTTAGTAAAAAAATTCTTCTAAATTTATTTATTATTATTTATTTATTTATCTATACTTGCTTTTAATTTTAAATATATATTTGATTGTTAATATTAGAATTATATATAATAAATATTTTAATAGAGAATATAATAATTTTATCCTACTAACTTAAGAAATGTAATTTATAATTTTCTCTTTATAGTTATAAAGAGAAAATACGGTTAGCATACTCAAGCAGAAGACTTCAAAATATTCTACATAGAGCCAGTTTGTCAATGATACGGGAAAGGTTACAATTTGACAGGTCAAACTTGGTCAAATTTAGTCAAATTTTTATTGAACAAGACATCGTAAGTACTAAAGATTTGCTTTTCGGAATGATATCAAATTCTGATTTTGATCGAATTATTTTTAGTTTACACATAATTTATCAAAATTCATATCAGAAACAAAGAAATATACATTTAAATAAATTTAATATTCTTTTAGAACAAAATATTATACATACTTTTGATAACCTAAATAGAAATAATAACATATTAGCGACTGTTGTCAATCTATCAAATAGACAGTTAAATGCAACGGAGAATTTGGTATTGTCAAAGGGTTTAAACTATGCTGTTACTCATCCATCTATTCCAAAATTAGACATAATTAGTTCAGTGGAAAAAATATCCCAGTGTTTACCAACTCATGAAAAAGAACAGTATAGGGTACTATGTAAACTTGAATTGGAAAAGACAAATCAAATTGAACAGAACATCAGTAAAGAGGAAATGAAAGCTTTAAAAACTTAAAAAAATGATTACTCCATAACGATCCTACCAGCGGATAAAGGAAATGCAACTGTAATAATGGATAAAATACAATATGAGGACAAAATTACAGATCTAATTACAAATGGACCTTATACCAAATTAACGAAGGATCCAACGAAAACACTGGAAAACAAAATATATAGAAGTTTATTCAAATTTAAAAATGACCTAACATACTATCAAAGAAAATTAATGACACCTCATTACACTAAGTCACCACATTTTTATGGAGTGCCGAAAATTCATAAAGCGAACATACCACTTAGACCCATTTGTAGTACCATCAGTTCTCCTTGTAGTGAACTATCAAAATTTTTATTAAACATTATAAAACCATTTGCTAATAATGATGACACATTTATAAAAAATACAAAACATTTTTTAAACAAATTATCAACTATTGAGTTTAATCCAAATGATATTTTAGTAAGTTTTGACATAAACAATTTATTTACAAATGTGCCATTAGATAAAACTTTAAACATAATCAAAACGAAATTAGATAATGATGATACATTGACAACTAGGACAAAAAGCTATTTTCAACTAAATAATGAATTTTATAAACAAAATTTTGGTCTAGCAATGGGCTCCTCTTTATCTCCATTATTGGCTAATATTTTTATGGAGGATTTCGAAACTAATATCATTTCTAAACAAAATTTAAAACCCACTGTATGGTGGAGATATGTAGATGATGTGTTTTCAGTATAGCCTCATAGATCAGAATTGTTGAATACATTCCTGAATATTATAAACGATCAAGAAGAGACAATAAAATTTACAATGGAAAAGGAATATAATAACACCCTGCCTTTCCTCGATGTTTAGTCTCAAAGAAGGATACTGGATATGAGACTCAAGTGTATAGAAAACCAACACATACCAACAGATATCTCAATTACAAATCAAATCACAACATCAACGTTAAAAAGGGAATCATAAAATCCTTATATGATAGAGCCAAAATTACTTGTTCTAACGAAAATTCATTTTTAGAAGAAAAACAATTCTTAACATCTGTTTTATTAAAAAATGATTATCCTTTATCGTTTATAAATAAGGAATTGTCAAGATTGGATCGAATGGAACAGAACAACATAGAACGGGATCCTACAACATTCACAAGAAATAACACGAGGAAAATATGAATACCATACATAAAAAGGACTATCCGAGGAACTTAAAACAATAGGAAATAAATTCAACATTTCAACAACATTCAAAACAACCAACACATTGAGATCTATTCTATCTAAAACTAAACCTAACAATGAACAAGACAGGAAAAAGAATTGTATTTATAAAATACCTTGTGAATGCGAACTGTTTTATATAGGTGAAACATCAAGACCATTAAACGTTAGAATAAGTGAACATCAATCTTATATTAAAAATAGAGAATTTGATAGATCTCAAATATATCAACACGCATGGGATAATGAACATAGGGTTCAGTGGAGAGATTCAAGTATAGTCCTGAAAGAAACAGATAGTAAAAAGAGAAAAATCAAAGAAGCGGCTCTAATTATGCTAAACGAAACCAACTGTGTCGCAAAGTCCTCGGTGGAATGCAGTAGGACGTGGATACCCATACTGAAAGAGGAAGTCACTAGAAAGAAAATACCACAATTAGTAAGTCAATAGTCAAGTTAGTACATATTTTATATTTTAGTATTACTTATATGTCCATGTATTATTGATATTATTTATAATTTAAACAAAATTATAGTAAAGTCAGAATTTGGTATTAATTTTGAGAGTAAATTAAATGTAAGACCAAATACTTACGATGTCGGGATAGTATCACGAGGTTTTTTCTGGTTTTCCCTCGTGATTTACTATGAGATCTCTAACGCGAGAATTTTAATGTCACCGTTGCATGTGGTTGTCTTTTTAAAGACAGATCACATGCTATGATTTTTTTGTGACGGATATTCTTGAGTTGGGGTTGATTTCATGTAATCGAATGAACTATCTTTCAGTTAAGTCGTCCCAGGAACGCAACTCATAAATATTGGCAATATCATTTTAAAGTCTTCTACTTTAAAATGTATCATATGTATCTGAATTGCCGATATAAATGAGTCAAATTAAATAAATTATTAGAAGAATTTTTTTACTAAGCAACAACATTTTTGTTTATGTTAATAGTATTTTGTATTTTGACAACGGCACCCGATTTGGGCGTCGAAACGTTAATAAATGTCATTTTTTAATAATATTGTGGCTTATTTCCCATTATAAATAGTTAAAATTGTAAAAATGCCACAAGAAAATAGCTTCAGAACAACATTAATAAACACTCATATGGTATTCATTGATCTTGAGGACGCATTTCATTTCGCCGCTGTTGCCTATAAGATCTAGGCCAAGTATGTCAACTTTTGTAAAGACAATCTTATAATCTTGACAATTTTGTAAAGCAAATCTAGCTTATTGGGACCGTGCAAGCTCGGCAAAGCGACCTCTATTTCTACGCTCTGTACTTTTATTCGCACTTTTAATTATATTGGCCAATTATATTAGTCCTGGTTGCTGGATAATTGTCAAGGCCATAGTCCAAAAAAATAATAAGAAGAAAAAATAAGATGCAGGTTATGTTTAGCAAACGTAAACAATTGTATGTAGTAAATAAAATCAGTTATTAAAATGCAGTACTGCAAGGCAAAATACAATTAATTAAATTTACCTTTATATAATAATTGCATATCATATCAATATTGTGGAGCAATATATAATTTTTCTGCGTCAATGACAGAAGGTATGAAATATACGTCAATTTGACAATTTCAATTGACAATATGAATTATTTAAAATAGATGCAATATTTCTCCGCGACTCGCGCACGGTCCTTTCTCGTTTCCCTTTCCAAGTACTTGCACACCGCGAATACAATCTTCCTAGAATTTTTAGAATAATCTTTTTTGAGAACGATTTCAGAAACTGGAAATTGAAACATTAGTTAACTAAAAATTTAATTTTCATTACACCATTGATAGTGGCTCATAGGTCTGGATCCAGCGTACAAAAGAAAGTTGATTAATAGCAAGCTGAAAATTTGTAAATAGCTTAACGGTGTCTATTGATAAATTCACACCGAGAATGCAGTACGGCTAAGATAGGGCAATACATTTCTAATGGCTGTCTAATAAAAGCACAGGGTTGTCGGTCTTCGCCAGTTGTTGATTGCTCTCTCAAGAGCGTCGCACAGGAACTGTGGCAACACTGAATGCGCATTCATAGCTTAACCGTACTGCAATCCCAGTGTGAATTTCACGTTAGAACACTGGAATAAGGGAAGTTTTAATTGTGGAACGTGATTTTAATTGTGGAGCGTGTCATCCTGACAAGTTTATGATTGTGTAAACTAGCAGGTTTTTTTTTAAGTTTATTCAATAGCAAACTTTATATGTATAGTATATGAAAAAATGTTTGTCTGACAAATATGTTGGACATTTTAATTAGTCCGACGCGTAGAACATGTCAAATGACAGGAATTATATTGGTGGTAAATAGAAGTTTGATTTTTGCATGAGAGTTTAATGAAAGGGTAACAAATTAATTGGAGGTTCTGTCCGACAAAATACATGGGACGTTTTCGCAGTTTGACGTTCGAAACCTGTAACCTGTTCCGCAATTAAAACTTCCCCTGTTCCAGTGTTCCCGTACATCAAAGTTTGTCCGACTAGACACCGTTAAGCTATGAACAAATTTTCAGCTTGCTATTAATAAAAACTTTTTTGTGGTACGCGGGATGTAGGCCTGTAAATCTCGTATAAACATAATACTTAAATATGTATAGTGTTACAGATATACAGAGTGAGTCTGTAATTTGGAATAAATTCAATATCTCAACTACTAATCGTTGTTTTTTTGAAAAATGCTCTGACCCGTCGATTATTATTTCAAATTGTCTTTTTTGACATACAATAATAATGTATACAGGCTGTCCCAATTTAGACATATGTCGTCATCGTTGATTTTCTTAAATGGAAACACTGTCATTTTGATAGCTATTTTGATAGGGTGTGTAAAGTTATACATAACTGCAAAATATCAAATTTTTATTCTTTTCTATTTACAAGATAATAATAAAGAACCTAGTCTTGCCTACAAAGGTAAAATAGTATATGTGAAAAAAATAGATTTTTGAATTTTCCGCCGAAACTGGATAATTTTTCCCGCTCTTTCTTATGCAATTTTTAGTTTATTTCTATCTCATTTAGTTTTTAAAATATGACACTGGTAAAACAGTATATAAGTACATGTACTTGCGTCTCTGCTATGGTAAAACAGTATATTCCGCAAACTCTACAAAGGCAGAATAGTATACATCGTCTTACACTTCTTATCCCTGGTATTATGTTATATCTATTTTTTGAAACTCTACTGGTAAAACAGGATATATGTGGTAGGTATATGCTGTTATACGGTAACATATTTCATAAAAACGGAGTCCCAATTCCAATGGTAAAATAGTATTTCATATTATACTCTTTTACCATAGTAGGACCAATGGGAATTTTTATCTCCTCCTACGGTATATACGTATAAACTCTTTTATATACTCTTTAGGTATACTGAAAAAATGGCAAAACAGTATATGTCACTTTACCAGCACATTTGAAAAAACTAGACCTATTTGCTGTTGTAATAATTATTATAATAACTTACTTTTCTTATATTCCAAATTTTATTTGTCTAACTTTATAAATGACAAAACGGCACAGTAAAAGAACAAAAAATCATTTATCTCAAAACTCACTTTTTTCACATATATTGTTTTACCTTTGCAGGCAAGAAGTTATGTCTGTAATTTGGAATAAACTCAATAATTCAAATACTTTATTCCAAATTCATGGACTCACTCTGTATGTTAAGAAATGTTAGCTTAAATAACCCCAAATGGTTAATATCAAGTACATGAATAATTTTATTTTAGATGTAGTGAGCTTTAACGCAGCGTTTTATACTTTGAAATCATTTTGGTGGCCAATGGGACTGTTGCATCCGAATAGAGTTCGTGTCAAGCGTTGCAAATCCCTAAATACAACATGAATTCTCTATAGACCGCATTCAAGCGGCAGGAACAAGCAACCTTGACGGGATAAAGCCGTATCCTGACATTCTGAGTTTTACTTTAGAACATATTCATTGGGGTCCTTCTTGTCAGTTGTAGTATATTGTTAATTCAGTCAAGTTGGTCAGAAGCCTCGTAACTATTATGTGTTATGTTTCCTCTTTTTATTACAACAAAGTGGTATTTTTAACATTGTTGAATCATGTTTATATATTTATATTTAGCAATATTTAAGCAGGTTGTGATAGCGATGGAATACTTTCACTACGCGATTTAGTCACGGTGATTTATAAATCACCGGTAACGACCATTCCTTTCTAGTGATGGGACGTCATTTCACTCCCAGTGATTTAGTCATGGTGATCTATATGTCACTGTTAATTATGGTTCCTAGCGAATTTCGATAACGACGATCAGTAACCAGATATTTATATCAGTATCAGATATCGATTTCATGATCGCTGTCTTACAAAACGTGTTTTTATAATAAATATTACTATATTCTCGGTGATCGCGATTTGAGGAACAGCGATTATTATTAATATCTGGGGATTTAACAACAGTGAATTTTAGGAACTGTGAAATACGAGGTATTTTATGCTATGGCAAATGTATTGAATATTTTTTTCTTTCATAAAACATTCTTAAAAGTACAGTGGCACCCCGATAAGTCTGCCCCGATAACCCGGAGGTCTAGTCCGGCTAACCCAGACCGATTTTTATCAGACAAACATTTCAACAATAAAAATGTATGTAATATAATATTTGAGAGATAATGGGTATTTGTGTAATTTGAACTACATATACGATAGTAAAAATGACTCATGGCACACGATTCATTGTCGTGTTATCGGAAACAACATGAACCTGTAGTATCCTTTATTTATTTCAAACTCTCTTAGCATTGTTTAAAAAGAACTAAAAGACTATCAAAAAATTCTTTTGTAAACAATGGTTTTAGTCTTCACTGTTATTAAATAACATAACATCGTTGCGATTGAGACGGTATTGTGCGTAGTACAGTCGTATTGTTCGCTTCCGTACTGTAATCGTTCGTAAATCTATTCAGATTTTGTGTTTGCGTGTTTTTTTTGTCTACGAAATGGCAACAAAACGTAAAAATGTTGTAGTGACAATGTTGTAGTGAAAAGAAACTAGAAGCGTTAGGTAGAATTGATAAAGGCGTAATTGATACGTAATTTAGATGTGTACTGTGCATATATATTTCATGTTATTTTAATTATAACGAAGTTTATCTGTAAGTATACCGTATTTTATTAATTTTTACCATTTTCTCCGGCTAACCCGAATTTTCGATAACCCGGATCGGCCGCGGTACCGATTAATCCGAGTTAACGAGGTTTCACTGTATATACAAAAAATTTACTTGATATTTGAGAGCTATTTTTAGTTTTATTTAAAAAGGAAGCGTTGTCAAGAAAGTTTTGTAGTGTTTTTAAAAAGGATTCCTTTATTGTTAGTATTATAATAATTATTGTATTTATACTATAAATAAGTTCATCTATTTAGTTACGTTAAACATATTCAATACGCTAATACAGAGTAATCGCGATCGCGTTTACAATTTATTTTTCCGCAAATCGCCAGGAAATTTTGACATTCCTGTCAAAATTTCTTGAAGAAAAAGTCAGGACTTCCTTACTGTAAGGAAATGTCATTTCCTTACTGTAAGGAAATGATATTTCCGTACAGTTGTTAGTGTTCTACATAAATGATAGAAAACACATTGCTTATAAGGAATTAATTAATATTTTGAAGACATCAAGTCTGAAAGAACTCGTATTTTTACTCATGCGATAATCCATAAAACGTCTGTATGCATTTTCGTACTTTTCTCTTGATTTCTTTGGCAATAACTCTAATGAAGCAGTATTCACTGCCTCAACCAGCTCTGGAGGAGTCCCAGGAATGGAAATTTCATCATCACTTATCATTTTACTTTCGAGAACACCAGCAATTAAATTTATAAGCGTCAAGTTTGACAATTCAACCTCAATACGTTTCCATAGTAACCCAAGTAATTTTATTAGGAATTTCAAAGCACCATTTATTTGGGAATAAAATTATCGCGTTTTTTTTTAAATCAATCAATATCTGTCGAATTTTAAACGATTTGCGGAAAAATAGTATGTTTACCTCGTAGGAAAAGCCACATTCCTGGACTCTGTGTTGCTAAGTCTCGGCTTGCGCCTCGACTTAGCAATCTTCACAGTCGTCCAGGAATGTTAAGCTTTTCCTACCCGGTAAACAATGTACTATTTAGTAACCGTTACTGTGCATAAAAGAACTTAATATCACCGTTATTTAAAAACCACGGTCGCTTATCACGGCGTGATTTAAAAATCACCACATTTACCATCACTACATAATCGTGAATGTTGATCCAATTTATCGGTTGTAAATTTCGTAACCATCTCAGCAAACGTTAATCGGGTTAACGATTTCGTAAGATCCAGTATCGATTCGTGGTATACTCGTATAGATGTAATAAGAAAGTCTATACCTTTTCTACAGAAATTTTGTGTGCTATTTTTAATTATTAACAATTTTGTGCCAAAAAATGATTTTTGAACTTTGAGTTACCATTAAAAATATATCTTAAATATAAACATTTTCTGATTGCTTTCAAAGGTTAAATTAATCAGTTTAAAACTTATTATAGAATTCAACTTCAGAACTCTATAAACATTATAGATTCGACCGTCTGAAACAAAACAAAAAGAAGAACTTCTGTTGGAGTGAAAGTAAAGAGAGTAATAAACTCCAACAGAAGTAAGGAAAAAGAAAGTAACTGTATCTAGATGTATATAAATAATGATAAGATAGTGTAGTAGAAGAAAGGGGATTAATTAGATGAAAGGAGTTGTGAAGAGGGAGAGGCTAACTGAATGGAGTTGGGCTAGCAAGAGATGCAAGAGAACAACTTGACACTCAAGGATGGATACGGCTCGTTTGCATGCCTGTCGAAGAACAGTAGCTCATAGTAGATAATGATGATGACTAAAAAAGTTATATACTAAGATAAGGATAATGTTCTCAAAATAAATAAAGATAAATAATTGCTAAAGAAGAACCAATTAAATAAAACTAACAAATCATGGGTGCCAAGAAAATGATCTTCGATCACTCTCCCAGGTATCTTACACTGCTGTCAAATACTAAACATATTAAATATATAAGTAAATGTAAATATAAAGGGAATAAGAATAAATGATGTACAAAATAAATAAACATTTATTAAAATCAACTACCAGATTTTTAACAATCTCTGAGTTAGACAAAGCATATACTGTGACTCTAAAATGACAAAGTAATACAAAAGTTATATCGATCTAAGATAACAACAATAATGTTACCTGTTACAAAATTATATAAGTACCTCTTACTTACATATAGGGTACAACTCACCTGAGTCCTCTTTACCAAATGGTTATAGTACGCTTGCTACGTACAACTAAATTAAAACCCGAAAAATATTGAAAATATATAAATAAATAGGCACAAGCCTGACGAAGAGAAAATACAATGATGAATTAAGCAAGTTCAATATACATTGAATGAAATAGAAATGAAGTTGAGATAAATACTGAAACGACGACCTAAATTAACCGAACAAATGGAATAAAGCGAATAACAATAAAATATTTGGGGAAACAAGCTACTAATACAAACTAAATTTACCCGAATTAAATCAACCAATCAAAGCAATAATAAAGTATAGAAAACTAATTTTCTAAGGTTATTCATGTGCACAAGAAGTTACCGTAGATACAAAGTTTGGGAACCTAATACATTAATATACAAATATGTCATATTAAAAAAACAAAGGTACGCTAAATCTGAAAAAAAGTAATTAATAAACATAGTGCATCAAATAAATGTCTGAAATATAAAACTCATAGTTACTTAAAGTCACCACACTAATTGTTCCCAAACGAATCCCAATGACTCCTAAAAAGTCTGCTACTGTATCCCAAAATGAGCACCAGAATGGCGCCAAATTAGGCCTCCTGTAGATCCAGGTGCGAAGACGAAAAGGGGCTGGAATGCTCCCAAAAACTGGTTCCCCCCAGAGTGACTAGTGGTTGGTTCTCGGTGTTGTGAGATGTGATAAGTTTTCCCGTGAGTGGCTACAAAAACAATTTCCATTTACTTCCATTTCTTAAGTGTAATCAAAGGAAAGAAAGAAGAGTAATGAGGAAAATGTTTTTTTATAGATAGTAAGGTAAAAAGTTATTAGTCTAAACACAAAAAATTTACTAAACTATTGAAGTCTTGACAACACTTGACCTTGACAAGGATTTATGTGATAAGTTCTCATTATAGACATATGTGGATTTAAGATTTAAATACCGAATAGATATTGATTCCTTTAAAATAATATAGGCTACTTATTAGATGTAAGGATAAAATATACAGATATCAAATATACATTTAGATAGCAAAAAATGGAGGTTAGGATTTTCTCTGAATGAATATTATTTATAAGATATTGGAATAATTTAATATACTGAATTCATTGAATAAATTTACACATAAGATTTAATTTGGGAAGATTATATACGTCACCTTGAAACAGAGTGACAAGTTGAAAAAAAAAAAGAAAAAAGTAATATAAAAAGAAATAATATAAAATGTAATAATGTTTTTAACCATCAAACTTTTGGTGAATAAAAAACTCAATTGTGTTTCTCTCTGTAAGAAAAAGGAACTTTATTATTTTATGTACAATATTAACGATTTACAAAAACGTTACCTGTAAGAAAAAGAAACAACATTTAAAGCTTATATTCTAGATTTTAGTTTATAATGCTCAGCAGGTAACAAATATTTCAATCATCGAAATTAATTAATTGTCACTGTCAAAACACCTCACACGTCATAAGTCAACATAAAAATAAAAAGAAGAACTTAATGTTTTGACAGTGGCGTAACAAAATGAGAATATAAATAAATATTAAAAGAAAAGCTATTAAAGAAAAATAAACAATAGTTTTTCTTTACATCTCCCCCCCTTGGAGAGTTTCAAAACAAAAATTGAACTTTCACTAAATATTTTCTTTCAATACTGGAGTAAGTTTAGTTATATGGAAGAGGTTTGATTCTGTTTTCCTATGCCCAGTATCAACTTCGTAAATTGAATTGGAAATCTTCTTTAGTATTTTGTATGGTCCAATCCTTAATTCGTCCAACTTTTTTCTATTTAGACGGTTACCGTTCTCCACATATACTAAATCCCCAATGTTCAAATCAATTTCCTTCCTATGTCGATCGAACTGCTTTTTATTATAATCATGTGATTTTTTTGTATTTTTCAAGGCAACTGTTCTATCTATTTCGAGATCTGCATCTGTGACTTTAGGTTTTAGTTCGTATGGTAGGATGCTTACACTTTCTCCTTCTACTAAATATTTTGGTGAAAATTTTGTGATGGTATGTTCAGTTTCATTATATTTTTCTATACATTTTTGAGCAATTGTTGTCCATGCTGTTTTCCTGTCACCTTCATTTATTTTGCATCTGATTTTATTAACCAATGTTTGGTTTAACCTTTCATTGATACCATTTGAAAATGGTGCATCAACGGCAGTAAATATCATTTTTATGTTATTGACCTTTAGGAAATTTTTGAATTCTTTTGAGTTGATGCCAGGATATTGATCAGTCATCACAGTTTTAATTTTGTGATCTTCTGTTACCTTTTTAATTAACTTTATGAAGTCATCAGAGTTTTGTGTTTTTGATGTCAAACAATAGGCATATCTTGAGAAATGGTCTACTAGGAGATGAAGATATTTTTTTGTTGAACGAGATCCTCCAAAACCACCAATCGTGTCAATCGAGACAATTTCAAATGGATATGTCGCTGGTCCTAATTGTGACATTAAACCATAGTCAGGTTTCCTTCTTGATTTATTTTTAATGCAGATATCACAGTTCTCACATATTTTCTTAATGTTAGTAGTCATATTGTTGGCTGTATAAAATGGTGATATTTTATTTAACATCTGGTTTGTTCCTAAATGACAGTAAGTATTGTGTACACTTTTTATCAATGTTTTACTTAAATCTTCAGATAAAATAATTTTGTCTTTTCTGTTTGACTTTTTATAATAAATATCATTCTTGAAACTGTATTTAGTCTTATTATTTTGTAGATCAATATTTGAGAGTTGGTCAATTTGTATATCTTCCAGATTAATCAAGTTTACTACTTTTAATACTTCATCTGTATTTTCTTGAGATTCTAAAACTGGATTTCTGCTTAAACTGTCTGCTTCTTGGTTATATTTTCCTGGATTATACTTTACTTTAAAATTATATTGAGATAAGTAAAATGTCAAGTCTCCCAATTCTTCATCTGTTCTAGCTTTTATGTTTAAATTTTCTAAAGGTTTGTGATCTGAATATACTATAAACTCTTTTCCAATGAGCAGATGTTGCCAATATTTTATAGCTTCCTTTATCGCTAGATATTCTAAATATATTGCCTTCTTTTTCTTTTGACTTTCCATTAATTTTTTGGAAAAATATGCCACAGGCTTGCTACATCCGTTTTTATCAATTTGTTTTAATACAGCTCCTACTCCTTTTATGCTGGCATCTGTATATATATTAATTGGCAAATCAGGGTTGAAAATACTTAATATTGGTTCCGAACAAAGTAATGACTTTATTCTATCGAAAGATTCTTGACATACCTTAGACCAAATAAAGTCAACATCTTTTCTCAATAAGTTGTGCAGCGGGTCTAAAATGATTGCAATATCTTGGACAAACTTATGATAATAATTGATTTTTCCCAAAAATTGACGTACATTCTTTCTAGTTTGTGGAACAGGGAAATTTTTCACAGCAATCAAGTAGTCTTTTACAGGTCTTATGGAATTATTTTATATTATGTGTCCTAAGTATTTTACTGATTTTTCTGCAAAGGTACATTTCGAAAATTTTAGTCTAAAACCTTCATTTAATATTGCATCAAATAACTTGGACAAGTGTAATATATGTTCGTCAAAGGTTTTTGAAAAAATTAGTATATCATCTATATAATTGACTGTGAAATCTGAAAGTTTATATTTTCTTATAATGCTGCTTAAAATACGTTCAAAAATTCCTGGAGCCGTTTTCAAACCAAATGGGAGGCAAGTCCACTGGAAATGGCCTTCTTGTGTCACAAATGCTGTTTTTTCTTTATCTTGTACTCTCACTGGAATTGACCAGAATGCTGAATTTATGTCTAAAGTAGAAAAGTACTTACAATTGCTAGTTTTTACCATTAAGTCCTCGATCAATGGAAAAGGTTGCGATTGGGGAACAACGATTTTATTTAGTTCCCTAAAATCTATGCAGAGTCTGGTCTTTCTGTCCTCTCCTTTTTTGAATGCTAGTGTCACTGGAGCCGCAAATGGACTATATGACTCTTCAATTAAATTATTCTTCAAAAGTTCTGCTATCTGACTTTCTATCTCTTTTCTATCTTCAATGGTACATCTATATGGACGTTTGGAGCAGTATTTATCTACAACTAAGTCAATATGAGCTTCATACTCTCTTATAGTACCTACATCATATTTGTCTTTAGCAAATGCTGATTTATATTTATTAATCAATTGTTCAATTTCTGATTGCTGATTTAAATCTAAATGATTAATTGCTATTTCAAAATTGTCAGTATTTATACTCTCATTAAAATTTATTTCATATTTGAATATGTCATTAATCTTTTCTTTAGATGCATTTAAATATATGTTACCTGGAAAGTCCGGAATGCTTACTTTATCAATAGTTGACACATTTTCAATTTCTTTAGAGCTGTTGCATTGTGTGATCCTTAGATCCTCATTTTGAATTAATCTAAAACTTTTAATACAATCTAACCCAATTAAAAAATCATAATTGAAATTTTCATCATCTACAATAAATACATCCATTTTTTTTTCAATGTCATAGATTTTTATCTTAAGTGTTACTATACCATTTGTTTTTTTCACACCATTAATTGTCCTCAAGTTTACTATTTGAAGGTCACCTCTATTATGTGCCTTTATCTGTAATAAGTTTGCATTAATCAATGATATATTTGATCCTGAGTCATATACTCCATAGATCTCTAAAGTGTCATTTAATAGTAACTTGATTCTAATTAGTGGTGGAATTAACAGTTTTTTGGATTTGTTTCGTTTAATTCTAATTCTAGTTTATGGTTGTTGACAGTTCTTACCTCTTGATTTTTCGGGACTTCACTTTTGCTTTTGTACCAGCAACTTGATTCCAGATGATAACGTAAACCTTTTCCTTCTTTTTCACAAATTTTGCAGGCTTGTTTTTTCTTAAAGTATGGTATTTCTTTTTTTTCTGAAGTCTTCATTTTTATTAAGTGTTCTAGACCTCTAATTTCATTGAAGAGATCTTCCGTTTCTTTCAAAGTGTCTCTATCAATTCTATCAGCAATATAATTTGGGAGTCCAATAGCTATCAAATCAATCATAATTTTTTTATTCAATGACTTGTTTATTTGTAGTAAGAGTCTTTCCTTTTTAAGAGCATATTCTAATAAAGAACCATTCATGTATTTGAACTCAAACGCATACCTCACTGGAGTCCACCCTTTGTCTGCATAGGTATCACAAAATTTGTTTTTCCATTCATCCCAATCAGAATTTATTGAATATTTTATAAGCATTGACCTGTACCAATCCACACATGATCCTTCTAAAAATAGTCTTAGAATTTCAATTTTTTCAGTATTTTTATCTATTTGCAATCTTGTGCACTCATTTTCAAATGTTTCCATCCATTGTAAAACATTCACATTTTTTCCTGTAAATTTTTCTATCACAAATTGTTCTGATACTTTTTTTTTATTAAAGGTTTCAATACATTGTGTTTCATTTGACTTTGATACTCTCTCTAAGATCTGTTCTAACGTATCTAGTGAGATACCAGGTGTGGATGTTAAAGATTCTCTCCCTTGAATGCTTTGTTGTTCTAAGAGAAAATCATTGAATTGTATATTCCCATATTCGTCCATATAAACTTTATATCTTCATCTGCGATCCAAACTTTTCTTGTAGTGCCCCGTTTTGTTAGAACCCGTTTTACTTTCTCAAAAGCTGCTGTCGTCTGGATTTTTTTATGATAGGAAATATTTTGCATATCATTAGGTATTGAAAAAATTTCATTTTCCTCAGTCTCAATTGAGGTGATCGTGATGATATTTGTTTTTGTATCAGTCTGCAATGATTTAACGGTAAATTCAAATCTCAGTTTTGCCATTTTATAATGGAAAATTATTATATTTCTATCAGCAAAAATGTTGTTTTGTAATAATGTTTTTAACCATCAAACTTTTGGTGAATAAAAAACTCAATTGTTTTTCTCTCTGTAAGAAAAAGTAACTTTATTATTTTATGTACAATATTAACGATTTACAAAAACGTTACCTGTAAGAAAAAGAAACAACATTTAAAGCTTATATTCTAGATTTTAGTTTATAATGCTCAGCAGGTAACAAATATTTCAATCATCGAAATTAATTAATTGTCACTGTCAAAACACCTCACACGTCATAAGTCAACATAAAAATAAAAAGAAGAACTTAATGTTTTGACAGTGGCGTAACAAAATGAGAATATAAATAAATATTAAAAGAAAAGCTATTAAAGAAAAATAAACAATAGTTTTTCTTTACATGTAGTTACAGTGTGACTGCGATAATTCTATGCCGGAAAACTCGATCTATCTATTTTTTGAGTTCTTCTAAACGCTCCTAAATACATTTTATTGATGCACATTTCGAAATTCAATTATATACTTTTAATGATAACACCAGGTCTTCACCCGTAAATCTTGACCCCAATTTGTCACACGCCACTCACGAACGAAGATTCAACCAAAAGTGAAAGCTCCGGTTCTTTTAGTTCTTCACAACGATGGCCCCAGAATACGAAAGAATCCACCACTACCAACCCACGAACCTAACAGCAGTTTTAAGTGTGTTGTGGTATGGCGTCATACAAGTCAACCAGTGATACCACACTTAATTAGATGTGGCATCGTCGCAAGAAATTTTAAATATAAAAGATAATAATTATAAATGGCTAATTACGCGAAAATTAGAGAAAGTTAATTAAGAGATCAAGAGAAAATAATTATTAAAAATAATTAAAGCGCTAAAATGATATTATAACGGGTGGACCGTTACACGTTACTTGATAGAAATTCATTTTATCCAGCAATCTATCTAATATTGAAAAACTTTTGTTCTCAATACCTCCACAAAATTTATTATAAGTTATTGTCACTACAAAATTGGAGAACACGGGACTCAGCATCAACATAAAAAAGACGAAGTTCCTTATAATCAACCGTCAATTATGTCAACATAAAAATGCAAGACTAGCATATAACTATATAACATCCTGGGAACCTGGCTATGTGAAGACTAGATGTTGGATATGGAAATTAAATGTCAGACAGAAAGGGCTAGAAGTACATTCATGAAATTCAGAAACGTCTTTACGAACTCTGACTTTGACCTAAGCCTAAGACTAAGATTCACGAAATGCTATATATGGTCGGTGCTCCTATATGGCATGGAAGGATGGACTTTAAAAATAACCACAATGAATAAGCTAGAGGCATTTGAGATCTGGATCTATCGACGAATCCTTAAAGTTCCCTGGACCGCACGAATAACAAATGAAGAAATCCTGAGAGGATTCGGTAAAGAACGGTAACTGCTATGCACAATTAAACAGAGAAAAACGGCATACCTGGGGCACCTAATTAGAAACGAAAGACACCAGTTTCTGCAAACCTTAATTGAAGGAAAGATCGACGAAGAAGGGGAGTGGGCAGGAAGAAAATGGCATGGCTCCGTAATGTCAAACAATGGACAGGACTAAGAAACATAGGAGACCTAATACATACTGCAAGGGATAAAGAAACATCCATTAGTGGATTGCATGAGAAGAAGAAGAAGAAGAAGAATTGTTACTACCAGCTGTTTCGGCAGAGGCTCTTTCTGAAGTGTTGTATATATTACTCCTAGTATGCTGGTTTGCTGGTCTCCCCAAATAACTCTATCAGATCTTCATTTTTGTCCTCTGCCTGTTTCTGTCAAATATTTTCCTTAGTACTTTTCGTTCCCTACCCCATTTCTTGTTGTTTTTTTTTTAATTTACATGTATCTGATGCATATTGTTACTATTGGTTTACGAGCCATTATCGTAATAACCATCCTGTATATTCTTAATTTGCATTTTCTTGCAACTTATTTACTGCATAAACACACTTTTTGTTACCTTTCATTAGTCTATTTTCGGTTTCTTCTTCTATTTTGGTTTTCGTGTTATAATTGTTGTTCCTAGATATCCAAATCTCAGAACTTTCTTAAATCTGTGTTATATTATTGATTTGTACTGTTAAATACTTTCCTCTTATACATTATCGGTCTGTGCATTCTATGTATTTTGTTTTTATGTGATTAATATAAAGTCATTTTTATAAATTTTTCTTCTAATTCTTTAGTTATCCATATCATTGCCTGTTTGTTTCTTGCTACTAGTTTTAATTTAATCAGATATTCCATTATTTATTTTTACTGGATTTTCTGTTCTTTTTAGCGTTAGTTGTAATAATTTAATAATGTTTCTGGTTATTTATAGTTCTTACTAGATTTATATAGTTTCTTTATCTTAACTTCATCAAACGCTTGTTTAAATTTTAGAAATAATAGCATGGTGAATGTTTGGTCAGCTCCTCTAGTATCTCTTTCCACAATAAAATATGTTCTGTTTTGCTTCTTCATTATCTAAAATCTACCTAGCGTTCACCAATTATATTTTCCATCGTATTTTTTGTATAATATTAATAAGCATTTACAATATGCCACGTTTAGCAATGCTATGTCTCTATAATTTTTGTATTCGCTCTTATCCCCTTTTTTGTAATATGGCATATTATTGCTTCCGACTATGTATTCTTTTGGTAATGATTATTCTTCATTCCATAATTTTTCGATTAATATCTGCATTGATTCCCTCCATATTTAAATATCTCAGATGTTATTTGGTCGTTGCCTGAACTTTTGTTATTATTTAGGCTCGCCATAATATGTTTAAGTTCTTCCCTAGTGGGAGGCATCTCGTCGATGTGATTTGGATTTATACCGCATTTATACTCAGTCCTCTTGGACAGGGAATTGAGCAGGGAAGTGGGTAGCGTGAATGTGTATATAGCTCACTCGCGCTGCTGCTCGTCATGCTACTGCCATTGCACAGTCATACCCAAAGGGTCGGTTTTTGTGGCGGAAGTCAAAGGAGAGGCAGCGCGAATACGAGTGGGTATTCACGAAGGGAGCAAGACGATGCTGTTGTCACATTCCTTTCTTGTGAGTCGTTCGGTAATGAGTTGTGAGGACATTGGCGAGGAACTGATGTGAACACCTCACTCGCGTCGATATCATATTTCGGGCAATATTTCCCATCGGCAGCAGCAGTGGCAATAGCTGAGTATAAATCCGGCATTAGAACAGATTTGTTTATACTACTATATACAGATTATAGATAGCCAATATCTAATGTGAGAGGAACAGAAAGAAGAAAAATGGTCACGGGTGGACTTTCAGTGCGCCCTGTATACTAATTTCAACTTAATAAAATAGCAACCAAGAAAATTTCACATATTCTATTTCATGCACTATATTCGCAATTCCCGTACATAAATAGGTCATATTGTATCTAGACCCATTGTATTTTAGGGTACATTCCTAACATTAACGCTCGGTCTGAGGATCGGCCTCTACCCATCTAAAATATCCAACAACATCTATTCTCCCAGTCTAACCCTCCCCACAAATTATATTTACCTATTCATATTTATCTTTTATGGAGCTTCTACCCTTCTTTGTAATTTATTGATGTGTGAGAAAGCCGCAGGCTTTATGCTTAAATATATATGTGTGCACGTGCCAGAAATGAAGCGTAATGTTCCTGTACACACGTCAGTATTATCTCTATAGTGTGTTCATATTTAATTTCTGCTTGACTGGCTATATTGTAATGTAGTGTACTTTTTTTGCACGAGTTGATTAATTTTACCTAGGGTGATGATGGATCAACGCAAAACTATATCTTTGATACATAAAAATTGGAAACTAAAGTTAATACGATATTGGCTGCATTATTTTTGAGATATAGTCGAGGGCGCATCTGTTTTGAGATGGACGTTGAGAGATGATTTTTTTTGCAGAAATTGCTTGAAAATAACTCAAATAATAATATTTGAGTTATCCTCCCACTCAAAATGGTCTGGAACATTTTTTAAATAATCAAAATATCAAAATATGAAGGAAAATTCGATTTTTTTATTGGTATTTTTCATTATAACTTTAAAACTATTCATTTCTGGGAAAATTTGTACTGCCATGAAAGTTGCGTAATTAGACTTCCTACAATATAGAATTAGCTAACAATTTAAAAAATAGTCACCCTTGTTGCAAAATAGCAATAATTGCGAAAAAAACCATACAAAATCAAGTATTCGCATTTTAAGTTTTTCAACCATTTATGCTACACTTAGGAACTTCATATTTTACCCAGAAAAACTTTATGATGTAGTAAAACAACACTTGTTTACTTATAGAAGTGTACTGTACCTTTCATTTGCAATTGGCAAAATTAAAGTCGATTAATTACCACGGCGTCAGGAAATTTTTTAAATAAACATTAATTTTTGGTGCTACGCGCAGGACAGCGGTGTTCGATTCACACAAGTTGATTTCCACCAAAAATTTCTTCCAATCTTTATCTAATATATTATTTTCTTAGACTATATGTTGTTGTATTTTAATATTTTAATTCCACAAAAATCAAACTAATTTTATTATTGTTTATGAAATATTGTATAAAGAATTGCATATGTTTAAAAATAATAAACTTTTATTCTCTAAGTTTAAATATATGAACAAAGAAAATTTTTGCTAAAAAAGGTGTCATTTCAAAGGATAGAGTATGTGTTTTTATTTTGCAATAAACAAATTTATTTATTTATATCGAAATGTAATAAAAATTCAAA
Organism: Diabrotica virgifera virgifera; assembly: GCF_917563875.1. NCBI lineage: Eukaryota > Metazoa > Arthropoda > Insecta > Coleoptera > Chrysomelidae > Diabrotica > Diabrotica virgifera. The sequence goes on from NC_065449.1 coordinate 219,275,689, forward strand.
TGTATCAATTATTATCAAAGGTCATTGGAATGCCCAATCAGAGTAAACTATCCGCTGTCCTGCGCGTAGCACCAATAATTATTGTTTATTTAAAAAAATTCCTGACGCCGTGGTAGTTGATCAATTTTAATTTGGCAAATTGTAAATGAAAGGTACAGTACACTTCTATAAGCAAAAAAAAATCAACTTGCTATCTGCTATATTTTCAGACCTGTAACATTTTGAAAAAATGAATTTTTCTGCGAAAGCTGGATTAGACCGATCTTAATGAAATTTACAGTGCTGTTTTACTGTATCATAAAGTTTTTCTGGGTGAAATATGAAGTTCCTAAGTGTGGCATAAATGGTTAAAAAACGTAAAATGCCAATACTTGTTTTTGTATGGTTTTTTCGCAATTATTGCTATTTTCAACAAGGTTGACTAGTGGTAGGGGAGCCCAAGCGGGGATTTTTGCAGTTACTCGAGCGCGTCAGATTATCATATGGGGAGAAACCTAGCACCGTGCATATGTACCTCTACCATATATTAGCTCTTAACACAGGGGAGTTCGTTAAGGGGGGCCCGAAAAAAAAAATCTATCCTTAAAAAACTCGAAATTGTCAGATTAAGATAAGGTAAGTTAAGTACATGCAAAAGAGTGTATATTATTTAAAAAATCTGACGATTTGAGCCGGGCGTAAGGAAATGGGTGAGTCTCAAAGTTTCACAACAGAAAAGCGAATATTTCGCGAAATGAATGACAGATCGAAAAACTAAAAAATATGTGCTCAATATTTTTTAAAAACCTATCGAATGATACCAAACAAGACTTCCCACGGAGAGGGGTGGGGGTAAATTTAATATTTTAAATACGAATCCCGCGATATTTCGCAAAATGAACATCAGATCGAAAAACTGTAAAATACACTTATTTAATATTTTTAAAAAAATCTATCGAATGGCACCAAACACGACCCCTCACGAAGGTGGGGTGGGGGTCACTTTAAAATCTTAAATAGGAGCCCCCATTTTTTTCCAAAAAACGATTTTTGGAAATGGAAAACTTAATTAAAAATCGCAAGCGTCCACTTAAATGGAAAATGTTACTAAACTTTTTTTGGTTTTAGGACCTAGTCTTCACAACCCAATAGGTCTCCAAAGCGCTCGAGTGACTGCACATTTAGCATACTTTGCTCCCCTACCATAAGAATAGTGTCGACCCGTGGTAACGGTTTAAAAGTTGTAGGTTGAGTTACTTGAGAGATAATTTGGTCAACTTGGAAACATCCAAGTGAATCGTAAATAGAAATTATTGCTCTGAAACGGGTGTAATCGAACCGTAAAATAAAATAGTTCTAGTTGTCCAATTGATTTCATATTTTTTTGGTAAGTACTTATAGTATTTGTATGATAGTCTACTAGCGTATTTGGTGAAAAATATAAAATTAGTGCTGTTTTTTGAGTGTTGAGTAATACCCGCCTTTTGGCCGGCTTGTCGGTGTACGGTAAAATAAGTCCTTCGCGTATTTGAATAAAAATACATATTTGTATTATTCTACTTTTATTATTTATACATTTCTTTCTTTCTATTGTAGAATATGGATAAAAATAGATGTCAAAGACGAAGAAAGTATGGTGCGAAAAGGTATAACGAGCTGACAGACTCGGAAAAAAGGACAAAATACAATCTTTCCACAATAACAGATGAACAAATCGACGAGATCATGAACTCTAATCTTGATTCAGATGACGAGATAGTTTACGAAGATGATGATGATAGCACAGTCGATCCGGATTTTGACTACGTGTTCAGAGCCGAGAACGATGAGATCATTTTTCCTGTTTAGGTGAAAATATCATTGATTTGGAACTTTCCACGAGCCTTCCGTTGGAGCTAAGTTGGAGCTCCATCACTGATATTAGTGAAGGTTTAATGGGTGTTTTAGAACCACATGCAAATATATCTACTTCTAAAATGGCAACATTAACCTTACCGGAACGTATAATATCAGAAAATACATCACCAGAAATTCCAACAATTGATCCGGATACTCAAATGGACGTTTCAATATCACCCGTACCGTTAGCATCAAAAGAACCAATTTCATCAACTTCCACACAACTAGCAACAACCATTAAATTCAAACCAAAGAAAAAACCCAGATCCCCGTTACCAACTGTAGAAGCTACGGGACCACAAATAGTACCATCAGCGGGGGACTTCACTGGCACAGGCATTTAAAAAAATACGGAAAGTCACAATGCAATACTAATTTCTTCTCTTTCTTTGAGTTGACCTCATGGAATCTCATATGGGACGAAGTGAATTGCGCATTAAAACAACGGATACAATAAAACGCATCTTTTACCATTTTCTGGATATGGCTGTCACAAATGCGATCATTTTGTATCAGATCATATAATGAAGATGCTGCGAAAACAGATTTCAAAGAAGAAGGAGTTTCACAAGAGAAAAACATGAGACTATTCCAATTTCGTGTGAAAATTGCTCAAGCTCTGTGCTCTTCTGTTCAGGAAAGACCCATTGGTCGACCTTCAAATTCACCGCTCGCTCACTACTAATAGTACTAAAGCTGGTATAAAGGCGCACATCCTGTTACAGATGTATGTTACGATGGAGTAGATCATGTTACTGAATGGATTCCAGGTAGTAAAAAGGCCTGCAAATACTGCAAGAAATCAGAAACATACACTTTCTGCCTGAGATGTCAACTACATGTACATGTAAGTCATTAAGGTGCCAAGAATTGTTGGAAAGACTACCACGTCCGTCGTTAATGTATTTCTTTCATTAGTAATTACCTTTAATTTTTTTATCAAGTTTATATCAATAACAATTTAAATGTTTTTATAAGCAACAAAAAAGCACTAGTTATTTTTTCCCTGTAGAAAGATATACCGGCCGTACGGCCGGCATTCTTCTTTTTCACTTTGTGGCTGAGTCAATAACGATATCAAAAAATTAACTTTCCATTCGTGTTTCACGTAGCAAAATTGCCCCGAAACCAAAATTTTCAGAAAGTTGAACCCCCTATTTCTATTTTGCCTATTAAAGGGTTTACGATATTGGTTGCATTATTTTTGAGATAATATTTTTGTATTGGTACCCCATTCAGCTTATTTAAAGTACACCTCAGTGTGTTTAAATTCGACTTTCAAAAACACTCGTGTTTTAAAGTTACCATGGTAACATCAACAGCTTTATTCAAATATTTAAAAATCTGAATAAATGATTGTGAAAAGTACAATTGGTATTGTTTGAAAGATTTATACTTCCGTTTTTTAAATCAGAGGAAATGCTGTTCAAATCAACACTACCAACATTCTCGGAAGCCAATGAGGTTGTACTTCCACTAATGGTAACCACCTTCAAAAATAATTACGTAATATTTGGTGCATCTGTGAAAAACTTCCGCAAACCATCTTGCTTGGATACAAACGTCATTCTTGCTAATTGCCTTCATGAATACTTACAATTCTTGGTCACGTCATTCTTGCTAATTGCCTTCATGAATACTTGCAATTCTTGGTCACGTCATTCTTGCTAATTGCCTTCATGAATACATGCACTTTCACAAATGATATTCTTCTTCTTCAAGTGCCATCTTCGTTCCGAAGGTTGGCGATCATCAGGGCTTTTTCGAAACTACTGACCGAAACAATTCGTTGTTGCTACAGCTATACCATTCCCGTAGATTCTTTAGCCAGGAGTTTCATCTTCTTCCTATGGACCTGTTTCCTGCTATCTTCCCCTGCATAATTATTCGAAGCAGTTAATATCTTTCGCCTCTTGTAATATGTCCCAAATATGGCAATTTTCGATTTTTGATCGTAAATATGAGTTCCTTTTCTTTATTCATTCTTCTCAAGACCTCGACGTTTGTGACTCTCTCCGTCCATGATATTCTCAAGATTCTGCGATACATCCACAGTTCAAATGCCTCCAATTTTTTGATATCAATCTTTTTCAGCGTGAATGACTCCATTCCGTAAATGATATTACCCGACCTCTTTGTTAATCCTCAACATACTTTGCAATTTCGAATGGATAGCCCACAGAGTCGACGACTTGTACTTTCTGATATTTTCTGAAGGTTAGAAAGCATAAACCGTTTATCTGTATTTGTTATCTTTTGCCCTTACACCCAGGAATTATATGGCGCATGGAGCACAATCAATAAGCAAAAATATCACAAGACTAAACTAAGACATAATCTCTGTGTTGTGTGTATATAAATATACTATGGTAGGGGAGCAAAGTGTGCTAAATGTGCAGTCACTCGAGCGCTTTGGGGACCTATTGGGTTGTGAACAGTAGATCCTAAAACCAAGAAAAGTTAAGTAAAGTTTTCGGGTCATTCCATTTCAAATCACTCAATTTTGGAGCAAAAAAAATTTTGGACCTCCGATTTGTCTGAAAATTGGTATATAGCTTCTGCGGGACGTACAAATAAGATATTTAAGGTCAAAAAAACTTCTTCTTCTTTTTTTCTCAAAATGTTATTTTATGCGATTTACAGTGATTTGGTGTTTATTTATACCAATTTGCATTTTCTATCGTAAAGTATCAATGAAAAACATAATATTTTAATAGAAAGGACTAAAAAATGTCATTATATGGCATTATAACAAGTTACTTTGATTCAAAACAAGCTTTTGATCAAATTTTATAGTGTAGAAAATGTTAAAATACCGTTTTTTACATTTTTCTCCATTTCCAAAATACGTCATAATCGATTTGGCTGAAAATTTGCCCACAGATAGACAAAACATAGGACTTTAAGTGGTGCGAAGGATTTGAATTATATTACAATACCAAAAAAGTTACATGCAATATTATAGTCAAAAATATAGGCGTCTACTGTAAGTAAAATTAACTCGAAAATATCGACCTCACGACAAAAATTGTTGAAAGGAAATTGTAATAATTGTAAATACGACTTATTTGGAACAATTTCAGTTCCTACCATTTTTGTCGAAAAGTTAAAAATGGCGGAGATATTGAGCCAAACAGGTTCTCCTTTAAAATCAAGATGGCGGCTAACGTAACGGAGGAATTCATTCGTGATTTTAAATTTAGGCTACTATTGATTCCCTTAAAGATCAGAAAAATAAAATTTTGGGCAGCTCGGCATTCAAGGTCAAATGCTATCCCGACTGGACTAATATATACTTTTGAGTCTGATATTACTGCATGTAACTTTTTTCGTATTGTAATATAATTCAAATCCTTCTAACCACTTAAAGTTCTATCTTTTGGATATCTGTGGGCAAATTTTCAGCCAAATCGATGATGATGTATTTTGGGGATGGAGAAAAATGTAAAAAAAATGTATTTTAACGTTTTTTACACTATAAAATTTGATCAAAAACTTGTTTTGATTCAAAATAACTTGTTATAATGCCATATAATCACATTCTTGAGTCCTTTCTATTAAAATATTATGTTGTTCATTGATACTTTACGACAGAAAATGCAAATTTGTTTAAATAAACACCAAATCACTGTAAAATCGCATAAAATCACATTTTGAGAAAAAAAGAAGAAGATTTTTTGACCTTAAATATCTTATTTTTACGTCCCGCAGAAGCTATATACCAATTTTCAGACAAATCGGAGATCCAAAATTTTTTGCCTGAGTGATTTGACATGGAATGTACCTTTCCATTTTAGTGGGGACTTGTCCACTTTTAATTTAATTTTCCATTTCCAACAATCGTTTTCTTAGATTATAGCGCCATCTATCCATAATTCAAAAAAATGTCTCGAATAAAAGTTACTTATTTTTACGTAAGGAATCCAAATCTGCAATAAAAAATGGGAGATCCTATTTAAGATTTTAAAGTTACCCCACCCCACCTCCGTGGGAAGTCGTGTTTGGTATCATTCGATAGATTTTTGAAAAATATGAGTACGTATTTTTTAGTTTTTCGATCTGTCATTCTTTGGGACTTACCCATTTCCTTATGCTCATTTCATCAGATTTTTGAAATATACACTGTTTTTCATGTACTTAACTTATCTTAAACTGACGATTTCGGGTTTTTCTAAGGATAGATTTTTTTTTCGGCCCCTCCCTTAACGAACTCCCTGCATTAAGAACCTGCAGGATACAAGGTTTCTTCCCATGTAATAATCTGACGCGCTCGAGTAACTGCAAAAATCCCCGCTTGGTCTCCCCTACCACTATAAAAAAATGTAATAAAAGCCTTTATCTACTCTATCTCATATTATGTATAAGTTTTTAGTTTGTGAAAGCTGTCATTATTGATAGCAGTGCGTGAAGGATTTAAAGTGTGCGTGAAGTAACAATGTATTTTAAATGGGATTTACTTTTTCGCACACTTTCATATAATCAAATATCCTTAACTTTCGCGTTGTCATGGTGATGACATGTGAGCAATAAAGTACAACAAAAGTTTTGACAGTTTTGTGGTTTGAAAGAAGTTATAATTTTTAAATGTCAAAGTTCTAAAAATTGTAGAATAGAAATGAATTGCAGTGACGAAGAGTTACAGTTTTTTTATTTGTTTGTCGTAGATAAAATATTGTATGAAACTGTGCGTGAAGTACGTTTTGCTAACTTACGCGATGTATAGCACTCGTTCCGCTATCACTCGTGCTCTAAACATCGCGTGCGTTCGCAAAAAGCATACTTCACGAACCGTTTCATAAATAACTATTATCTACTCTATTTAATATTATGTATAAGTTTTTAGTTTGTAAAAACTGTCATTATAGATAGCAGTGCGTGAAGAATTTAAAGTGTGCGTGGAGTAGCAATGTATTTTAAATGGGATTTACTTTTTCGCACTCTTTTTTGGCACACTTTCATAATAATATAATCAAATATCCTTAAATTTCGCGTTGTCATGGTGATGACATGTGAGCAATAAATGACAACAAAAGTTTTGACAGTTTTGTGGTTTGAAGGAAGTTATAATTTTTAAATGTCAAAGTTCTAAAAATTGTAGAATAGAAATGAATTCCAGTGACGAAGAGGTACAGTTTTTTTATTTGGTTATCGTAGATAAAATATTGTATGAAACTGTGCGTGAAGTACGTTTTGCGAACTTACGTGATGTATAGCACTCGCTCCGCTGTCGCTCGTGCTCTAAACATCGCGCGCGTTCGCAAAAAGCATACTTCACGAACTGTTTCATAAATAACTATTTTAAACGGATTACGTACAATTAATGAATATTTCATCGCATTTGAAATATTTTAAACGGTTTTTTTCTCTACCCTTCCATGTAGGTTGATATATTATCTGATCCTGACTGCAAAAATATTTCTACCAACCTTTTATATTCAACATTTAGAATATTTTTAAGACAACAAAGTAGCAAAGTACATAGATTCCTCGAAATGATACGAAACACGTGCACTTTGATCTTCTTATTAGTGACTTTAATATAACTTATATTAGTATATCCATCTTTTACTTAAAAATAAGAGTTTGTTTAAAATCTGTGCGGAAAATGTAACAAAACCATAACAATTTATTAAGACCATCGCATCAAATTCAATTTCCTTTAAAACAATGTTACCGGCAGAGCACGAAGTTGTTCTTTGACAAACAGGAAAATCTTGTTTGAAGTGGAAATTGAAAATCATTTCAAATTATCACAAGAAAACTCAAGTCAATATTGCGCTGTTATAACGAGATAGTAAAACTATACTTTTTTTAAAATAAATACGTTATTATATAGGTATTCGAGAATTATTAGACTTGGTTAAATCGAGAAAAGTTCAATAAAATTCAGTTTATAAATAGAATACTAGAAACTACCAATATAGAGCAGTTATAACGTATACTATGGCTGAAAATATCCAAATTTATTTTAATCTCAATACATCTTTCACATTTAAAGCTATCGCGGATCTTTAATATATTATGTAATATTATGTACATGTACTATGGTACTATGTATGACTGCGTGGTTATAGTAGATTATACCATAAGTCAATAAGTCTCGAAGAATATTTTGATGATGTTATGCAAAAAGAATCAACTCGCAAAAGTATGATTTTAAAATAAATAGCTTTAAAGTCTATAATCTGTTACAAGTCATGGTTTAATATAGTATACTTACGATATCTACATTATTATATCAGTAAAATTTGGAATTACTTTTTCTACGCAATTAGAAAAATTACCAAATATTTCTGTGTAAAAATTAAAATGTTGGATAAATTCTTTTTGATTTTTACGTTATACAACAAAGTCTGTTTTTTGAAAAGACAGTATCCCACATACTTACTTTATAGCATGTTTTATTAATACAAACTACAAGACAAAATACTTGATAAAAAAAGTTTAGTTATATTTAAAACTGTTTTGAATAATTCTAATTCTATTCATTAATGGCAAAGTCCACATTTTCTATTCCAAAACCATCAATACCTATCATCAAGAAAATTACCTTGTTCGGCTCTTCTTAAAAAATTATAAAATGGTTTTAGATCTTGTGGTACTACCTTAACACTAACATTTAGGTTTAACATTTCTTTGAGATATTAAATTTTTTCTTTGGGTAGTGGTTTACCTGTTGGCCATAAGTGCTGATCCAACTTCATATTGTATCTTTGAACGATTTCTACAGTCGACCTTTTTACCTTTTTCTGCTTATACTATCAGTACATTTTCTTCAGTTGAGTTTGGGTTCATATACAGGGTGTAACAAAAATACAGGTCATAAATTTAATCGCATATTTTGGGACCGAAAATAGTTCGATTGAACCTAACTTACCTTAGTACAAATGAGCACGGAAAAAAAGTTACAGCCCTTTGAAGTTACAAAATGAAAATGGATTTTTTCCAATATATCGAAAACTATTAGAGATTTTTTATTGAAAATGGACATGTGGTATTCTTATGGCAGTAGTATTTTGAGAAAAAATGATAATGAAATTTGGACACCCCATAAAAATTTTATGGGGGTTTGGTTCCTTTAAACCCCCCCAAACTTTTGTGTACGTTCCAGTTTAATTAATATTGTAGCGCCATTAGTTAAACACAAGTTTTTAAAAACTTTTTTGTCTCTTAGTACTTTTTCCAAAAGTCAGTTTTTAACGAAATATTTGAATATTTGTCAAATCCACCACATATTTTGTATATAGTAAAGTACGATTATGGAGACTTGGTAATAATATGAAAATTTATTTATGATTTACATTTTTAAGTATATTTTGAACCATATTAAAAAAGAAGCCACATCTCGATAAAAGATGCTTTATCAAAAAAATACAAAGAGGCAAAAAAGATTTAAAAACACTGTGTTTAATTAATGGTACCGCAGTAATAGTTTAATTGGAACGTACACAAACATTTGGGGGGTTTAAAGGAACAAAACCCTCATAAAAATTTTATGTAAACATATTAAAAAAGAAGCCGCAACTCGATAAAAACTGCCTTTTCGAAAAAATACTAAGAGGCTAAAAAGTTTTAAATATATTGAATTTAACTAATGGCACCACAATAATAATTTATTTGGAACAGACGCAAAAGTTTGGGGAGGTTTAAGAGAACAAAACCCCCATAGAATTTTTATGGGGTGCACAAATTTCACTATAATTTTTCTTTAACATGTTCTTTCCATAAGAATGCCACATGTCCATTTTCAACAAAAAATCTCTAATGGTTTTCGATATATTCAAAAAAATCGATTTTCATTTTGTAACTTCAAAGGGCTGTAACTTCTTTTGTGTACATATTTGTACTAAGGTAAGTTAGGTTCATTCGAACTATTTGTGGTCCCAGAATATGTGGTTTAATTTATGACCTGTATTTTTGTTACACCCTGTACATCCAGAAAGGCTAACTCTTTATAACTTTTATTTACTGAGTTTTGAGCTAATTTACTTTCTCTTTCTCTGAGTGAACTGTTCTGTTTGAGATACATTCCTATAGTTTGTCAATTAAAACCATTTCCCTTCTCTCTATTTTTTAACAACAACCTTGATCAGAATATAATCACTGAACCAAGTTTTGAACAGGTGGATTAACAGATCTTTTATCTTCTTCCTTAAATAGAATTCCAATTATTGGGTTTCTCTCCCAGCTTTCTGTTCAAGCCTACCACTAGTAAACTGTTTCCTGTGCTATCAATATGGATGCAAAGGTTGATGAAATTTTACACGGTTTCTCTGCTCAAATTATTTGCATCTATCGGGATTGCTTGTATAATTATGTTTCTCCTTCTTTTACCTTTAAACCTAAGCTCTGGTTATCAATAATAAAGGAGGGAGTCAGCAACAAGAATATACCAACATTAATGAATTAGTCTAAAGTCAGAGGCACATTGCACTTTTAAAATGATGCATAATACAATAAATACACAAAAATCAGGTTTCGATATCACCCTAAGGGTATAACATGGCTATTTGCATACAAGATCGAGGTCAAGTAAGTCGCCTGTAATTTGGCAAAAATGGATATATATATATATATATATATATATATATATATATATATATAATATCGGTTTACAACGTTCTTCGACGTCTTCCGATTTCCAATCTCCATCTCGTTCTATCATTCCATAGATCGTCCTCGAGTTCTCTGTCCCTGATTTCTCTATCAACTCCTTCTCTCCAACTTCTTCTAGGTCTTCCTGGTCTGCGCCTTCCTCTTGGTTGCCATTCGAGGATTTGTCTTGGTATTCTATTCTCCGGCATTCTCCTTACGTGTCCGTACCAGCTGAGTTGTTTCGTCCTGATGTCGTCAACAATAGTATGTGTAACCCCCATGATTTCTCGGACTCTCTCGTTTGTTATTCTGTCGCGTCTAGATATTCCCGCTGAACGGCGCCAGAAGTCCATTTCTGTTGCTCTAAGGATTTTCTCTGTTCTGTCTTTTATGGGCCACACTTCGCATCCATATGTTGTGATGCTTTTTATTAAAGTGTTATATATTCTTTTTTTATTCTCCTTAGAAATATTTTTATCCCACAGTACGCTGTTTAGTAAGGATATGCCTTTCCTACCCTGTATATTTCGTTCCTTAATAGCTGCATCTAATTTTCCGTCTTGAGTGATCTTTACTCCCAGGTATTTGTAGTCTTCACATAATTTTATTTCTTGATTTTCCTCTACTCGGAGGCTATGTTGGTCTCCTCCGATACTCATGTATTCAGTTTTTTCCATATTCACTTCTAGGCCCCACTCTGTAAACTCTTTTAATAGTTTTCGCATCATGTAACTAAGATCTTCAGAGTCCTGTCTGATGATCACCTGGTCATCCGCAAAGCACAGCGTGTACAAAGTTGAGTCCGTTAGTGGTATGCCCGTATTCGTACATTTTTTCTTCCATTTGTTGAGTGCTGCTTCGAGGTATATTTTGAATAGTGTTGGTGAGATACAGCATCCTTGCCTTAGTCCTTTAGTTACTGTGAATCCAGGTGTTATGAGATTTCCCGTTTTAATTCTTGTTGTTTGTTGGTAGTACAACGTTTTTACGGCTTCAACCAATTCTATATTTACATTTGTTTTCTCCAGTGCCTCCCATAATTTAACCAGCGGGACACTATCTTACGCTTTTCTAAGGTCTACAAACATCAGATGGACTTCTTGGCCACGAGCAACTTTCTTTTCAATTATCTGAGTAATGGAGAAAACATGATCTATTGTAGATCGACCTGCGCGAAAACCAGCCTGTTCTTCGGCTTCCATATTTTGGTATTCTTCTCCTATTCGATTTTTAATAAGTTTTCCATATATTCTGCTGATACTACTAGTGACTGCAATTCCTCTATAGTTTTCAGGTTTTGATTTATCTCCCTTTTTGTGGATAGTGCTCAGATGTGACTCTTTCCATTATTTAGGTATTTCATGGTTATTCAAGCATTGCTGGAAAAGTTTTCTTAGCCGCTTAATTAAAACTTTAGGTCCATATTTGATGAGTTCCGGAGCTATATTTCCTGGGCCCGGTGATTTGCCATTCTTCAACTGTTCACATATGGTTTCGACTTCTCTCTCATTTACTCTGATTGGTGATCCTATCAACCTGACGCTTTGTATATCGTTGGATTGTATCTGTTTGAAGGGCTCTCTTGTCTCTGTTAGTAAATCTTCAAAGTATCTTTCCCAAGTTTGTGGTGATATGGACTGAATAATGTCTTTTTTTCTGTCGTTTCTTAAATTTTTTAATAGTTTCCAACTTTCTGAACTTTGGCTGCCACCTATGTATGTATTTAGCATGGTACACTTTTTTGTCCAGAGTTCGTTTTTCTTTTGACATATTTTTCTCCTGACCCTCGCTTGCATTCTTTTATAATGTATTCTGTCTTCCACGTTTTTTGTGTTCAGATATTTTTCATACGATTCTCTTTTCTTTGTTATTTCCTGCGAAATATCTTGATCCCACCAATACGGTTTTCGATGTACGGTTTTTTCATATCGCCCTAGTGCTTCTAAGGCAGCGGCGTCTATACATTCTTTGATGTTTTCGTATGACTGATTCACATTTCTGGTATTATCTTCCGTTTCAATTAGTTTTTCTTCCAGTCTACGTTTATATAGGTTTTTAACACTTTCTTGGTGTAAACTATTCAAATTGTATCGTACTTCTTGGAGCTGTTCATTTGAATTATTACCTTGCTGCGTTTCCTTTTCTATTTTCGGTGGAAATGAAATATCTGAACGTAGGAGATAGTGGTCACTGCCGCAAATTGGTCCTCTACATGCTCTCACATCTGTTGTTTTTAGTCGACTTTTTTGTTTAAGAATGACATAGTCTATAATTGATTTTAAGTTGCGTGTTTCCTGAGTCCACGTATATTTATGAATATTTCTATGCTGGAAATATCCATTCATTATTCTAAGTCTATTCTGGTCGCAGATATCTATTAACCTTTCTTTTGTGTTATCTTCCCCATATCTGCCAAATACTTTGTCGTTGTTCTTTTTCCCGACTCTGCTGTCAAAAATGGAACCAACTAATAAATAACTTCCAGAAATAGAAGCTTCAAAAACAAACGTAATAACGTAAACGTTCGACAACTATCCGAGAACAGAGTTGCCCCTATTCGAATAGGAAGTCACATAATTTATTAGGACTTTTTAATACTTTTGTACATAGCCCGTATATGCTGCTAGGATATTTCGTTTCCTTTACACCTTAAGTGACAGCTTAGGAGGTACCCAAGGGTAGGTCCAGTCCAGAGTCCAGGTCCAACCCCGACCCGACGAGCATATTCAACTTCATCATTCAGTTCTTAGCACCGCAAGGGAATGCAACACAAATACGCTATTTCACAAACTTCTATTTGTATAAGTTTTTAATACAGTTTGGTTTAAGTGATGTGTTGTTTTGTTCTTACGTGAAATTTAAATAAGATTACACAGCACCCTATATAACATGTACCGGGTGTCCCAATAAGAATGGCTCTCGGCCATATCTCAGGAACGGTTTATAATAGAGCTTTGAAATAAAAAATTTTATAACAAAAGTTGCCTCAGGAAAAGCCTGGAAATTATTTTCATAATTGTGGGTCCACCGCTAGAGGGCGTAATTGAATATCAAAAATAAAAAATCTAAACTTTACAAAATTTTCCTAATAAAGGGGTACTGGAAATCCGATTATTGTATTCTTCATCAAATTCTGCGCATGTTTGATTTAACAAGTTTAACTCTACCTTTGCAAATAAGAGGTGGGGGTGAGTGGGAACCTTGTTATGAAAAAATGGCTGTAAGTCCGGTTGTGCTAAATCAAATTTTGAAAACTGGGTCTTGTTGAAGACAGATCTTTTTCTTTAATGTAAGCGTGATAATATTGAACCATCCTAATAAGTAATAAGCCAGCTGGGAGGCGTTATTTAATTTTTGTCAGAAATCTAGTTTTCTTTGGAAAATATTAAATACAAGTATGCATTTTTAATTTTACTTTATAAAATTAGATTAAATTAGCAATAGAATAGCGAAAACCGCATGTCGATACCTTTTGTCTATCTCAAGATATCTCGAGAAACGTGTAAATTTTATACATAACTGTTACTATCACCGGTAAACTAAGTTAATGAAAAGTAGTGTGCTGTGGAAAAAAACAAAATAACATTTTCCAGATGTCAACGTATAAAAATATAATTAATTAAAACAACAATATAAAGAGAAACAATACTATTAAAATTAAATATAACACAGAACAAAAAAAACTACTTAGTGACGACCTAAATATTCAAATTGTTGCCCATCATACACTACTCTAGAATACATTATCCACAGAATACTAAACGCAATTCAAAGCATATCGAGAGCAAAAATTGAGACTGCTGTTCAATCTACTCTTGAAAGAGTAAATGTTTGCAACGAAAATGATGGGCAAAAATTTGAACGTTTATGTCATCACTAAATAGTTGTTTTTATTTCTTTGTAATAGGGCTTTTCAACGCTTCTCATTTGTTTCGAGCCTCTGTCATATGCCGTATAATCCGTGTATAATATTAATATACGAGATATAAACGAGGCTCGAAACAAATGAGAAGCGTTGAAAAGACCTAATATACGTTGACAGCTGGAAAATGTTTCTTTGTTGTTTCCATAGCACACTACTTTTAATGAATTATTTCGTTTACCGGTGACAGTAACAGCTATGTTTTTAAATTTACACGTTTTGTAAGATATCTCGAGATAGAATAAAGGTAGTAACATGCGGTTTTCGCTATTCTGTTGCTAATTTTATCTAATTTTGTAATATGGTATTAAAAATGCATGTTTGTATTTAATATTTTCCAAGGAACACTAGATTTCTGAAAAAAATTAAATAACGCCTTCTAGCTGGCATATTACTCAGTAGGTTGGTTCGAAATCATAACTTTTACATTGACGAAAAAGATCTGTCTTCAACAAGACCAAGTTTGCAAAATTTGATTAAGCAGAACCGGACTCACAGCCAGTTTTTCATAACAAGATTCCCACTCACCCCCACCTCTTATTTCCAAAGGTAGACCTAAACTTGTCAAATAAAATATGCGTAGAATTTTATGAAGAATACGACGATCGGGTTTCCAGTGCCCCCTTCATTAGGAAAATTTCGTAAAATTTAGATTTTTTAATTTTTGCTATTCAATTACGCCCTCTAGCGGTGGTCCCACAATTATGAAAATAATTTCCAGGCTTTTCCTGAGGCAACTTTTGTTATAAAATTTTTTATTTCAAAGCTCTACTATAAACGGTTCCTGAGATGTGGCCGAGAGCCATTCTTATTGGGACACCCGGTACATACTGGTTTACCTTCGTCTGCCAACTAAGATAGACTAATACGTATGTACAGCTGGTTCCCAAAAAAAATGATACGACTCTTAGTAGGATTTGATTATTTTGAGCAGTGTATGATTAGTCTGACATTATATTATATTTATTATGACAGACAAATAATAAAATAAACAAACAGCCATTTTTTGAGGTTGAAGTTATCTGACAGATTTTAAGATTTGGCAGTGACAGTGACAGTATGTAAATAATAAGTATTTATCCATCTAAATATAATAAATTAAATATAATTAAACTCATATTCATTATATCACACCTCATCAAAAGCTTTTTACAAGAACATAGTCAGCGATTTTGATATGGCTTAGAGCCAGACTACATCAAGATCGTCTATAAATCGTGCTGGTAATTGCCTTGCAGCGAGACCAAAAACAAAAAGAAGAAGAAGAAAGTACACTGCTCAATTTTTACAAAATACGCTTTAAGAGTCGTATCAGTTTTTTAGGAACCAGCTGTACATGCAGTTGACAGATAAAGCTAGACCAATACGTACATGTGACCTCCTATTCGAGTAGGCGCTATTATAGACGTAGAGGCAGCGCCGAAAAATCTCTTTAAATTTACTAAAGCTAGTGTTTTCATAGTTGAATACTGTGATTGTGTAGAGAAACATACTGCGGTCGGTCAAGCGAAACGTAGAACAGGGGTTACTGATAGGTTATCAAAGTTGCTTTCTTACGAAGGTAATGCAATCAATTTACTAAGGCTGAAAATCAGTACACACATTCTAAATTGAATATAAATAAAAGTTATTATAGTCGGTCAGCTGTATGACGTGACAGAGCCGGTCGGTCGGCCCCAGTGAATGTACTTGGTTATTCACTATATTTTGACCACCCTGTAAACTGCTTTATTTACAGAATTAGAAAAAAATATAAAATACAAAAGTTATTCGATTTTTAAATCATGATTTTTTTACATATGTATCGTACTAGTGACGTCATCCATTTAGGCATGTTGACGTAACCGACTTTTTTTTAAATGGGAATAGGAGTCGAGTGCTAGCTCATTTGAAAGGTTATTCAATTCCCTATTTAGTAATATAAACATTAACATGATGTTTGAATTAAATTAATTGACACAAAAAGAAGAAAGTATGTAATTTATTTAATTTAAAATACATTTAACTGCTGTTAGAAAACAGAAATAAAAATTTATTGCACAAATAAACATTGCTTATTGCTTAAATTCAATGTTCAAACTGCCAAGAGGCAGATGGGTGGCAGCTTGAACATTGAATTTAAGTGAAAAGTAATGTTTATTCGTTTAATAAACATTTATTTTTGTTTTCTGACAGCAGTAAAATGTATTTTTAATTAAATAAATTACATACGTTCTTCTTTTTGTGTCAACTAATTGAATTAAAAAATTTTTTTGGACACCCTCTATAATTAATCATGTTAATGTTTATGTCATGTTAATGATAAAAGCCTAACCCAATTGAACTTACGAAGTAAAATGAAGATCGGAACATGGAACGTGCAAAGTTTGTATGAAGCTGGGAAGCTGACTAACGTAATCCAAGTAGTAAAGAGATTGAAGATAGATGTCTTGGGGATAGCAGAAACATGGTGGCCAGATGTAGGAAGGTGTGCTGTCGAAGGGGCAGTTATGTACTATTCTGGAAACCAGGATAAAAACCACAGAAAGGGAGTAGGTATAATAATCACGAGCAAATTATCTGCATCGGTAATACAGTTCTTCCCACTCTCAGACCGTATGGCCTTACTCAAACTGAAAGCCAGTCCAGTCAATATCAACATAATTCAGGTTTATGCCCCAACATCGGACTCAACAGAAGAAGATATAGAAATGTTCTACGCAGAATTTAGCAACTGCTTAGTAACGTGAAGAGACATGAAGTAAACCTCATAATGGTCGACTTTAATGCCAAGATAGGGAGAGGCAGAGACGACGATTTAATAGGCCCGTACGGCCTGGGAGAGAGAAATGACCGAGGCGAACGACTATATCAATTTTGCCAAGAGGAAGATATGAAAATATCTAATACCTGGTTCAAGCTACCACCTAGACGATTATATACATGGAAAGCCCCAGCGGACCGCCCCGAGAGTATAGTTCGAAACCAGATCGATTACATAATGGTTAACAAAAGATTTGGATCATCAATAACTAGAACTTGTACATACCCTGGCGCCGATGTTCCATCAGACCATGTCCTTCTCTTAGCAGAAATAAAAATAAAAATCACTAATATGAGGAGACCTAAACCAGAACCAACAATAGACTATGCTAAACTTAAAGATGAGAATACCAGAAGAGAATTAAGTATGAAATTAAACAAAGAACTAACAAAGAATACAAAAGTAGAACTAGAAAGAGAAGTTAATTTGGATAACACATGGAGATCCATAGAGGAAACAATGACGGATACAGTTAAAAAAGAATTAGGTTATAAACAAAAACTACAAAAGAAAAGTTGGATGACTGACGAAATCCTGGCAATGTTCGAAGAAAGAAGAAAACATAAAAACCAAGGGAACCGAGACAAATATCGAGAACAACAACAACGCATAAGAAGAGAGATAAGAACGGCAAAAAATAAGTGGCTAAAGAAACAGTGTGAGGAAATGGAACAGTTACAAAAACTACATGATGACCACAACCTACATAAGAAACTAAAGGAGGTAGCTGGAATATACAGAAAAAAGAAATTTTCTAACTTAGAAAATGAACAAGGAAAACTGGCACAAGATGATAGAGAGAGGAAACTCATATGGGAAAAATACATCAAAAATCTCTTTGCAGACGAGAGGCCTGAGATAGAAGTCGTTCAGGAACAAGTGATAGATATTAACAACCTATCTGGTCCCGAGATCACAATTGAAGAAATTACTAGAGCAATAAATACCTCGAAAGACGGGAAAGCAGTTGGACCTGATAAAATTCCTGTTGAGTTACTCAGATTGTTAGATGAAGAGGGAATTACGATACTCCAAAGATTTTTCAACCAAATCTATAAAAAAGGAAAATTCCCTGTCCAATGGCTTGTATCTACCTTTATCCCTTTGCCAAAAAAGAACAACGCAACAAAGTGTCAAGAGCACCGACTGATAAGTCTGATGAGCCATTCTTTAAAAATATTCCTCAAAGTTCTTCACTACAGAATCTCCACAAAATGCGATAAGGTTATTGGTTGCTTACAATTTGGATTTCGAAAAGGCCTGGGTACCAGGGAAGCACTAGTTGCAACCCAAGTGCCAGCTCAGAACTGCTACGATCAAAGGAAAGATGTAATGATGTGCTTTATAGATTATGAAAAAGCCTTCGATCGAGTACAACATCATAAACTCGTACATATACTGAAACAACTCGACATAGATCAAAAAGATATTCGTTGCATAGAGGCTCTTTACTGGAATCAAACAGCTGTCGTCAAGGTGGACAATGAAACAACGCAAGCTCAAAAAATTCTCAGAGGTGTAAGACAGGGATGCATTCTCTCCCCACTACTGTTCAATCTATATTCAGAAAGTATCTTCCAGGAAGCTCTTGAGGAATGCGAAAGCGGCATCAAAGTGAATGGTACCTGGGTCAATAATATACGATATGCGGATAATTCGGTCTTAATAGCAGACAATATAGAAGACCTCCAAAACCTTCTTAATAAAATTGGAGAGCATAGCGAGAACATGGGACTTAGCATCAACATAAAAAAGACAAAGTTCCTTATAATCAGCCGTCAATTATGTCAACATCAAAATGCAAGACTAGCATATAACAACCAAGATGTAGAGCGCGTAAGAAAGTTTAAGTACCTGGGAACCTGGCTATGTGAAGACTGGATGTCGGATATGGAAATTAAATGTCGGATAGAAAGAGCCAGAAGTGCATTCATGAAATTAAGAAACGTCTTTACGAACTCTGACTTTGACCTAAACCTAAGATTAAGATTCACAAAATGCTATATATGGTCGGTGCTCCTATATGGCGTGGAAGGATGGACTTTAAAAATAAACACAATGAATAAGCTAGAGGCATTTGAGATGTGGATCTATCGACGAATCCTTAAAGTTCCCTGGACCGCAAGAATAACAAATGAAGAAATCCTGACAAGAATTGGTACAGAACGACAACAGATGTGCACAATTAAACAGAGAAAAACGGCATACCTGGGACACATAATTAGAAATGAAAGATATCAGTTTCTGCAAACCTTAATTGAAGGAAAGATCGAAGGAAGAAGGTGAGTGGGCAGGAAGAAAATGTCATGGCTCCGTAATGTCAAACAATGGACAGGACTAAAAAACATAGGAGACCTAATACATACTGCAAGGGATAGAGAAAAATGGTCAAACGTGATCGCGAACATCCATTAGTGGATTGCATAAGAAGAAGAAGAATGTTTATATTACTGAATAGGGAATTGAATTACCTTTCAAATGGGCTAGCACTCGACTCCTATTCCCATTTAAAAAAATAGTCGATTACGTCATCACGCTCAAATGGATGACGTCACAAGTACAATATAATATATTAATATATTATATGTCAAATAATCGTAAGTAAAAAATCGAACAACTTTTGTATTTTACATTTTTTTCTAATTCTGTAAATAAAGCAGTTTACAGGGGGGTCGAAATATAGTGAATAACCCTGTACATTCACTGGGGCCGACCGACCAGCTCTGTCCCGTCATACAGCTGACCGACTATAATAAGTTTTATTTATATTTAATTTAGAATGTGTGTACTGATTTTCAGCCTAAGGGTACGAACATGCCGAAGATACATGGAGGAACGCGGGGTAGGTCGCGATCGCGGTCGAGGTTTACATCGATAACGGGCAGAACATACCGAAGATACCTTTCTTTCAGTGTTCTTTCCGGTTTCCATATAACCAAAACTTTTCGTAACCTGATGCGAATTTCCCGTTTCAGATAAAACTTGAAACATTTTAATTTAGTTGACTAGGTCGAAAGTGCACTATAATCTATGAGGAGCATCTGTATTGCGATGTTGAATTCTCTGGATTTTTCTATAATCTGTCGAATGTTTAAAATTTGTTCCCTAATATCACATCCAGGGACGAAACCTACTTGTTCCTCCGCAATTTCCGGAAGTACAAATGGCTTTATCGTCTCTAGAATTATGTGTAACATAAAAGTATGTTACTGCACTGTAACACACTTACATAAACAAACCATGCATAAACATAATATAATACATAAACGTATTATATATTTAAAATATATGTAATAAAACACAAAGTGTCAAAAAAACGTAAAATCTAATGTTTATTACAATCAATTCTGGATTAATCCTAAACAAACATACTGTTTAACAGTTTACCATTGCTTGTTTATTTAACAATGTTTTAAACGATAAATATTTCATTAAACTTACTTTATATTGAAATACTAAATTAAAACTTTCTGCTTGACTCTATAAATTCAGATTCCCCATTTTATTATCCTGTATATCATCAAATTTTAGTGTTATTCAATACCCTCATCATATTTTTAATTCATTTTTGAAAATATATATACTCCAGTAATCACATCACCAGTGCACGTTATAGTGGTGCAGACTACCCAGTAAATCCCTGAATTTTGCATTGAATTGTGTGCATAATTCATCGACTTTGAAATTCGCAGGGAACATCGTCGGTCGCCGGTCGCAGTTTTGCGGTGCAACCACGTCAATTAATGACATATATATCGGGATAAGCGGATCCAGTTTGGCGGTCAAATCGGCCTGAGCGGTTGGTGTTGCCTTGCAGCAGATCCTATACTTCTGCAATGGTCACCGAACCATCAATTTGAGGCATCGCCGCTGTTGCTGCCTGCTACTCTGACGAAATCAACTTCTGTACTTACTCGACGACATTACAGGGTTGGATTAGTTGAGAGTGTTTTATTAAGCGGATTACTTTGTAATCCGTTCAATCCCTTGTAATCCATGTGGGATATAGATTTTTACGTTATTAATAAAGTCCAGATTATAGGCATTTTGCTTTTTTTTTTTGCTTTTTTTGCTTATAATTAGGATTTTTAGTAAAGATGCTTCTTTTAAAGATATGTTGCTTATCTTTGTTTATTTTACTTTGTATGATAAACTATAGTAAAATTTCATGTTAGTTCCTGCCTTAAGCAAAATTTTATGAAGTATACAGAGCTATAAATCTCTAATAATTTAATAAACCATAAGAATTTTTATCCCTTTAGGAGATAAACGGGAAAACCCATCCTTATACCTGTCATGTAATAAACTAATATTTGTCTGTAGACAGCCCAAATTTATTATATTGTTGTAAAATAGTATCGGTACATTTGTCTGAATTTAAATACGCACCAATCACATCTGCAGATGTCGAAAGAAATTTTTCTACGTGTATACCGATAAAAGACATAGCTTTTTACAAAAAAAATTTTGAAAAAGATATTATTGTTAATTGTTTTTATGCTAATGGTCATGAATAAAAATATAATAATATGTTAATTATTTTTCGATTATTTTTTATTATATTATAGCTTAACACTTCGGTAATTTTTTATTTATTGTTAATAATACGATAATTAAAAATAAATTTAATTTAATGTTAATGTCCTTTATTCATATTATCATTATATCTATATTTACTTACACGTTTTTTTCTTGAATCTTGCGTATTTCATAAAAACTTTGCTTATTTTTGTGATATTTTTTGCTTATACAGGGTGTTTGGTAAAGAATGGGCCATAGCTTAACCTCAGGTTTCTGAGGTTAAAATAGGCCGATTTAAGCTAACTTACCTTAGTACAAAGTTTATAATTACCGAGATACAGGGTGTCAAAGTTAAACTTTTTTTACTTATTATTGAATATTTCCTGACAGGTATGAGATAACAACATGAAATTTGGTATGTGGGAGTTTTTTGGGTCGAGAAAACTAAATTCCCTACCAAAAATTATGTTTTGCCCAGAGAGCGCCACATACACCTTTCAGCACTCATTTATTACGTTCAATTTTGTTTATCTCTCACTCTGTATAATTTTGACATTAACATTTTTATTCCCCTATTAGTTTTACTTAAAAAAGTATACTTCTTTCATCTCCCTAAACTCAACCGTTTTCGAGATAAACGCATTTTAAATCTGCGATACATCATCATTTTTAGCATAATATCATTGTAGTTACACCCGAAAAATAACTTAAAACCATAAAATTATTCAAAAATACATCGCAAATTTCTTCAAATGGAATTTGCGATGCAATGACATAAATTTGAGAATTGGCACAATTATTATGGTTTTAAGTTATTTTTTCTACGAGCGTGCAAAATGTCTACTTTCGCGCACGCATTTTAGTTTAGAAAGTTTCACTTTTCCGCACGCGTGTTACTTTTTCGCACGCGTGTTACTTTTCCGCACGCGGTTTTTACTTTTCCGCACGCGTGTTAATTTAGATATGTTAATATGGCCTTAAAGTATTTATAATACATGCAATAAACTAATATTTAGATGTTATTTTCTAATTTATTTCAAATATATCTTATTGTGTTCCTGTTTTAATGAAATTAACGCGACAATTCGATGAAATAAAATTATTTTGACATAATATTCGAAAGTCAAATCGGTAGACAATAACAGTCGTTTTGAATCATCGTCATGGAAACCAAGATCGTCCTCATGCTAACTAATTATATTGAAAGTTTGGTTTTGACAACCTTGTCAAAGAATTAATTTGTGTATGTATTTTCATATTAATTAAATTAATTTTGGTAATTTTTTAAATACTCTTAGAAAAAATATTGTTCCTAACTCTTGCAGAAAGTCTCTTTTCCGCACTCGACTGCTTGCCGAACTCCCGCTTCGCGTCGTTCGGCAAACTGCAGTCGCGTGCGGAAAAGAATGACTTTCTGCACTTGTTAGGAAAATAACTATTTCGGGTGGAACTACAGCTGGTTCCTAAAAAAACTGATACGACTCTAGTAAGATTTGATCATTTTGAGCAGTGTATTTGATTTTTCTGACATTATATTATATTTATTATGACAGAAAAATAATAAAATAAACAAACAAACAAACAACAAACAACTGATTACATAATATGTTAATTCATAAATTGCAATAATTATTAAGTAAAAAAAAAGTAAAAAATTGTAATAATTATTCATAAACAAGTAATTTTTGCTGCAGTTCGGTACCTAAGATGCGATGCTTTAATTCTGCCCCAAGTTGTTGTCTTTCTTCCCGGAAACTGTGACATGATTCTTGCAGTTTTCGCATCTTCAAAAGGATTCTCCTCTAATCTCTCCAAAAGCGTACGATCTTTATGAGCCGTAGATATTTTTGTTCTTCCAGATCCTTGCTTTATTTAGAGAGATTCTTGTTCTTTCCATATTTTATTAATATTAAAAACTATTGTTTTGCTTACGTTAAAATGGTTCGCTACGGCAGATAGTGACCAACCATCTTCTAATTTCGTTAAAATTCTTGCTTTTAGTTCTTTGCTAGCATGTGGAGCCATTTTTTGAGGTTGAACAGAATAAGTTATCTGAGAAATTTAAGATTTAGCAGTGACAGTGACAGTATGTAAATAATAAGTATTTATCCTTCAAAATACACTGCTCCATTTTCTTCAAAATACGCTTTAAGAGTCGTATCAGTTTTTTTAGGAACCAGCTGTACAATGATATTATGCTAAAAATGATGGTTTTAAAGGATTTAAAATGCGTTTATCTCGAAAACAGTTGAGTTTAGGGAGATGAAAAAGGATACCTTTTTTAAGTAAAACTATTAGGAGAATAAAAATTTTAATGTCAAAATTATACAGAGTGAGGGATAAAAAAAATTGAACGTAATAAATGAGTGCTGAAAGGCGTATGTGGCGCCCTCTGGGCAATACATCATTTTTGGTAGGGAATTTAGTTTTTTTGACCCAAAATACCAAATTTCATGTTGTTATCTCATACCTGTCAGGAAATATTCAATAATAAATAAAAAAAAAAGTTTAACTTTGACACCCTGTATCTCGGTTATTATAAACTTTGTACTAAGGTAAGTTAGCTTAAATCGGCCTATTTTAACCTCAGCAACCTGAGGTTAAGCTATGGCCCATTATTTACCAAACACCCTGTATAAGTGCTTATTTTGACCTTTCTGTCATGCTTACAATCCGGACTTTAGTTATTAACTAGGGATAAAACTAAATTTTTAACGTTTTAATCCAAAACTAAAATTATCAACTATCGACAGTTACTGTAAATGGAGTACAACAGAAAGAAACAGAAATAGCGTAGCGATAATAGTAAAAAGGGAAAATAACTAAAGTAGTGATATATTTTACGCCCATATCAAACAGAGGTGTGTTCTTCTTCTAAAGGTTTCTATCTTCTGGAGATGTTGGCGACCACATTGACCTATCTTATTCTATTTACAGCAGCTCGAAATAGATCAGTTGACGTTAGACCAGTCCACTTCCTAAGATTGGTCAGCCAGGATATACGTCTAGCCTCTGGAGAATAATAATTATATTAATTGTGTGGTATATATGTGAGACCCTCAACATACGTCGGTAGCACCACATTTCAAACGCCTCTAACCGTTTTATGGCATCTTTTGTCAGACTCCAGCTTTCAACTCCGTAGAGGAGAACACTAAAGACGTAACATCTAAGAATTCTTATGCGTATATTGATACTTAAAGACAAGTTGCACATAATCTTCCTAAGACTGTTAAAAGAGCTTCTTGCTTTTTCAGTCCCAGATAGCATATTTTCCCATAATGTTGCAGCCCAGATAGCATATTTTCTGTACTCTCTCTAGGGGTGTATTGCTTACGGTAATTTGGGCGTTTATGTTGGTGTTTTTACTAATGAACATTATTTTTTTCTTCTCACAATTTAGTTTTAGGCCGTATCTCTTACATGCTTCTACAACATTATCCATGATCCTGCATCGTCTGCATATCTAATATTATTTAAAAGTTGTCCATTTACTGCAATACCATCTTCTGATTCGTCCAAGGCCTCTCTAAAGGTGTTTTCAGAGTATATGTTAAATAATGCTGGTGACAGTATGCAACCCTGCCTAACTCCTTTTTCGACTGTGAAGATTTCGGACAGTCATTTTTGAATCGAACTGTTGCTTTTTGTTGGAGATATAAGTTTGAGACGAATCTTACATCCTTACCATCGAGTCCCGATGTTTTTGAAATATTAACTCAAGTCCCTCTAATATAAACATCATTTAGGTATAAGCACCGATATCCGAATCTACTGAAGGAGAAATAGAAGAAGAATGCAATTGAATATATTTTGCAGTAGATTCTACAAGGCCAGATTGAGGGTAAGAAATGCTCTTGATGCAGATGTATATCTTGACTGGCCAATCTTATGAAAAAGACTGGTCTAATGTCAACACTGATCTCTTTTGCGCTGCTGTGAATACAATGGGTCAATGTGGTAGCTAATCTCTTCTTCTTTGTGTGCCGTCTTCTTAGCGAAGGTTGGCGATAACTTCTGCAAATTCTTCTCTATTTTGGGCTTTTCTTATTAGACTTTGAAAGTCTACTCCTGTCCATTCTTTGATGTTGTGCTGCCAGGTCATTTGTCGTCTACCCGGGCCGGGTCTGCCTTCTATTTTCCCTTCTATAATAAGTTGAAGGAAGTTATACATGTCGTGTGGTAGCTAATCTCACTGAAAAAAAAAACACCATTAGAAGAAGAATTATTGTGCAGAATGTAGTCATAATATAATGATACTAAGAAGCAGATAAAGAGAACACAAGAGGGAGGCATTGTACAGTTGAGTCCGCGAGTCTTTACCCGTGCGTCATTAATACCTGGCGAGATTAAACACATACTTTCTATCTAGCATCATTCTCTTCCACGCATGAAACTAATGACAAACCAGATGTCGCCTGTTATTAAGTAAAGACACATGTTATTTTTATGAACGATCTAGACTCAGTGGATTGAAAAGAGATAGGTACAAAGAAAAACGATTGGGGATGTTTTCACATATTATAAATACAATTTCTGACGTTTTGGTTTGTTTACTTTTGTGGCTGTCAGTTTGTTGAATTTGTTGCTGTTATTTTGTCGAATTTTTGCATTTTGAAGTTTTTATAGTATACAGTTGTTTTCACAACTAGTTTTATATTGGAGTTAGAAATTTTATGATAAGTTTATGTTATTTTACGATAAATTTTGACAATGTACAAATAACCTCATTGTTGACACAGTTAAGGAATGCTTGTGTTTAATGTTTCGCCAAAATGAATAAAATAACAAAAAGAAAATATATTATCAATTTTTTTTATAAATTGTTTATTTATTTATTAATCAATGATCATAAAAGACTTTATTAAGCTACTTCAAATGTAGCTGTCATTATGCACCAAAATTTTAAAGCAAAACTTAAATTTGACATTCTATTCATTTGATAACTTCAAATTTTATACTATAACCCGTGATCCGAATAATACCCACTTTCTGTCAATTACTGTTGCGTTATTAAATTTCTGACTTATTTCGTATGCTTTAAATGATGACGCACGGGTAAAGACTCGGGGACTCAACTGTAGTTAGGGCAATTACTATTATGTGACTTACATAGTAAGGCCGAATAATAAGAGGCTTTATGAGAATAAAAATAACACTGTGTAATAATTTTTTTAGGTACAAATTTACTCTAATTACAACACAGGACACATTAGGTCTTCTGGCCATGTCCTTTTCCGCCTTCTTCCTTCAGCTGCCATAAGTGACAGCTGGTAAAGTTATTGAAAAGTGTGATTTTAATAATTCAGCTTTTATTTCTTCTAATGGAATGGTGTAAACCTCTTAGGACGACCCTATATGCTCTTTCTTGTTTGAGTTCATAGCTATGGTGTAATATTTTTTCTTCTCATGTAATTTATTATTTTCTTGTAATAAAGTGTTTTAGCATTTATTTTAACAACATTTTCAGGAAGAGTGGTAGTATAATAAGTTTCGTCTTCAGTAACTATCGTGCTATTAGTCAAATATGTATAGTCGCCATTTTGAATGCCAGCCATTTCTGTAAAAGGCAAAATCTGAGGTGGGCTTATATCTAAATTTGAAACTTTATATGTGTAGTATATGTGGTCCAAATTACATGGTTAAATGCACAATAATTCTTATAATATTTGCATGGGTCTGCCGCACATAGGTACATGTGAAAATACGTTATGCATTATTTATTAAATGGTAATAATTAACATAACTAAAAAGTTCAAAATATTTCCTAAAAAATATTATTACGCTCTTTTCAATGGCGATATTAACTTTTTGAAAAATTAATATATACAGGGTGAAAGAATTGAAAAAAACAACAATATATTTTCACATAAAAACCAGGAAAAACACGACTTTTGGTAAACTGATTCGTTCAGTTCAAGACCCTGATCTTATACATAAAAAAAGAACCTATATACTAAATTTGGTTGAAATCGGACGTCTCGTTCAAAAGTTGTCGCGCTATTAGTCACATATTTAAGTCGCCATTTTGAATGCCCGCCATTTTTGTAAAAGCCAAACCCTTATAATGTGTACTATATGTGGTCCAAATTATATGCTTCTATCATTAAATGCACAATAAATGTTTCACGTATCGGCTGCCACTATTTCTCCAATTTAGAAAGTAAACTCCCCTTATGCATATTTTTATTTTATTAATTATTTAATCAAGAAAGTGGAAGTTAATCCCTAATATTGAAATAGGTAAAGGCAAAATAATTACAGGAAGTGTTAAATACAGCTTTTACCTTTATAAATTTATAAAAAAGGTGATGTCAGCTCTGCTTAAGATTTTTTACAGTTTAAACGCGATCAACGAACCAGCAGGCTTTTGTTGGAGGCAATATCAATAAGTAAGCTCGTGCCCAAAGCGGTCACTTGCCGGTATAGCAAATTGGCCATATTTCAAGGGACCAGCTCGTTGGCTACCGGAATATTGCTGTGGCTTAAATCATGTTGAAACGTTGAATATAGAAATATGCAAAGAATCATCTTAATCCTGAAACACAGCTACGAGCTATTGGTACGAACATCTGCAATAAGGTAGAAGCTGGACATTGTACCAAAATAAACTGTAGGACGATTATGGCAGTGTCTTTAAGAAACTGGTGATGTATAGGAAAGGCACACTGATCTCCAATAAGAGCAATGGTTTGTTCGCCTGCAGGCATTAAGGAACTCCAGTGTTACTGCTAACAAGCTAAGAAGTGAGCTTCAAAACATTCATGGCATTAATGTCTCTACTAAAACTGTCAGGAATAGGTTGTATGACGGTAATCTTAACGCTAGACATCCCATTAGAGTTTCAGTATTATCCCGTGGGAATCTCACAAGGAGATTAAAATGGGTCGAAGAACCGTCCGGCGTTGTTGAATTTCAATATTTTCCAAATAAACTGTCAAATTACTATTTAATTTTTCTTTGATTTCTTTGTGCCCTAGACAATTTTGATGTACGTAAATATAAAATAAAATCAAATTTAAATAAGTAAGTAACAAAAAATAATGTGTGTACCTATACTTTGTACCCACATAAGAAATTATATTTCTATTATAAGTTTTCAGCAAAATCAATATACTTTAAACAATTTATTTATATTTTATTTAAATATTAAACTAATTTTAATACTTACTACTGTCCAAAAGTTTTTATTAAAATAATACCAAAAATAAAAGAATAAAACACACACAAACACATGAAAAATGCCACAAAGAAATGATTTCTGAGCAATTGTTGGCAAAAACTTTAACTAAATAGGTATTTTCTGAAAATATATATAAGATATACTTCTAATCATAAGATGTAAAAAAAAATAAAAAATAAAAATTTGTATTGGAGATCGAACCCGTGTATATTAGGTCAATAGATTGTGAATCAAGCACGTTAAAATGCACCTAAATAGACACGCCAACTGAATGTTTTAAACTTTTTTTCAGTTGGTTATATTTGCTTATTGTGGGAATTACTCAAATTAGTTTGATTTTTGTGGAATTAAAATATTAAAATACAACAAAACATAAAGTAAGAAAACAATACATTACATGAAGATTGGTAGAAATTTTGTTGGAAATTGTGTAAATCGAAGCACTATCTACTACATTTTATATTTTCCAAATAGCTAATTTTTTATTACAATACTAAAATATTAAAGTTTACTTGTTGCTTTTAAAAACTATTTAAAAAGTCACTCTTTTTCTTCATGTGCCGTGCTCGATTATCGAACGTTGGCTATCAAATTGGCTATAGCAATTTTGTTAACATCAGCTCGGAAAAGGGATGAAGAGGATGTCTTATACCATTCTCTCAGGTTTTTAAACCATGACGTTTTTTTTCGACGTGGCCCTCTTCTTCCGTCTACCTTGCCTTGTATTATTAAGAGTATATATTTCTCTGGATGTCGCATAACATGGCCAAAATATCCAAGTTTTTGATTTTTAAAAAAGTCACTACAATATTAAAAACTTACTTTTGTCTCTGTTCTCACAACAATAAAAGGCACAACATTTATTTTGTTTACCCACATCCGCCATATTGAATAACTTTTGACAGGTTATTGGAATACCCAATCAGAGTAAACGTATAAAGTTTCATCTGCGCGTAGGCCCAAACATTTTTGATGAATTCGTGCACATTTACTTTTACTCCCAATCGCGCCTAAAGAAGTATAAATTCAATAAAACTAAGTACATAAAATATTTAGACAAATACTTCATACTTTCCTCAGCAACTGTTTTTAGTTTAGTAAATTCATAAAAAAGTGTCAGCTGTGCTTAAGATTTTCTACAGTTTAAACGCGATCAACGAACCAGCAGGATTTTGTTGGAGGCAATATCAATAAGTAAGCTCGTGCCCAAAGCGGTCACTTGCCGGTACAGCAAATCGACCATATGTCAAAGGACCAGATCGTTGGCTACCGGAACAATGCTGTGGCTTAAATCATGTTGAATCGTTAAATATAGAAATATGCAAAGAATCATCATGATCCTGAAACACAGCTACGAGCTATCGTTATGAACATCTGCGATAAGGTAAAAGCTGGACATTGTACCAAAATAAACTGTAGGACGATTATGGCAGTGTTTTCAAGAAACTGGTGATGTAAGGGAAAGACACACTGATCTCCAATAAGAGCACAGGTTTGTTCGCCTTCAAGCATTAAGGAACTCCAGTGTTACTCCTAGCCAGCTAAGAAGTGAGCTTCAAAACATTCATGGCATTAATGTCTCTACTAAAACTGTCAGGAATAGGTTGTATGACGGTAATCTTCACGCTAGACATCCGATAAGAGTTTCAGTATTATCCCGTGGGAGTCTCACAAGGAGATTAGAATGGGCCGAAGAACTGTCCGGCGTTGTTGAATTTCAATATTTTCCAAATAAATTGTCAAATTACTATTTTATTTTTCTTTGATTTCTTTGTGCCCTAGACAATTTTGATGTACGTAAATATAAAATTAAATCAAATTTAAGTAAGTAATAAAAAATAATGTGTGTACCTATATTTTGTACCCACGTGAGAAATTATATTTCTATTATAAGTTTTCAGCAAAATCAATATACTTTAAACAGTTTATTTATATTTTATTTAAATATTAAACTAATTTTAATACTTACTACTTTCCAAAAATTTTTATGAAAACAATACCAAAAATTAAAAAAATAAAAGAATAAAATACAAAAACACATTGAAAAATGCCACAAAGAAATGATTTTTGAGCAATTGTTGGCAAAAACTTTAAGTAAATAAGTATTTTCCGAAAAAAAAAATAAATTAGATATACTTATAATCATAAATGTAAAAAAATAAAAAAATTGCATTGGGGATCGAACCCGTGTATATTAGGTCATTAGATTGTGAATCAAGCACGTTAAAATGCACCTAATTAGACACGCCAACTGACTCTTTTAAAAAAATTTTTTAATCGGTTGTATTTGCTTATTGTGTTAATTAATCAAATTATTTTGATTTTTGTGGAATTAAAATATTAAAATACAACAAAACATGGAATAAGAAAACAATATATTACATGAAGATTGGTAGAAATTTTGTTGGAAATTGTGTAAATCGAAGCACTATCTACTACATTTTACATTTTCCAAATAGGTATGTACCTATTTTTTTATTAAAATACTAAAACATTTACAGTTTACCTGTTGCTTTTAAAAACTATTTAAAAAGTCACTACAATATTAAAAACTTACTTTTGTCTCTGTTCTCACAACAATAAAAATCACAACATTTATTGTGTTTACCCACATCCGCCATATTGAATAACTTGACAGGCCATTGGAATACCCAATCAGAGTAAACGTATAACGTTTCATCTGCGCGTAGGCCCAATTTTTGATGAATTCGTGAACATTTACTTTTACTCACAATCGCGCCTAATGAAGTATAACTGCAATAAAACTAAGTACATAAAATATTTAGACAAATACTTCATACTTTCCTCAGCAACTGTTTTTACTTTAGTAAATTCATAAAAAACGTGTCAGCTGTGCTTAAGATTTTCTACAGTTTAAACGCGATCAACGAACCAGCAGGATTTTGTTGCAGGCAATATCAATAAGTAAGCTCGTGCCCAAAGCGGTCACTTGCCGGTATAGCAAATCGGCCATATTTCAAAGGACCAGATCGTTGGCTACCGGAATATTGCTGTGGCTTAAATCATGTTTGCTCGCTTTCATTGTTACAGATTTCGTAAATTATGGCCGATTCCGAACAGGCTTGGACTGCGTACATCATGCTCGCCATCAGATTAGTTCTGAATTTATGCGGTATATTGAAATATTTTCGTAGGTAAATTGAGTTTTCAAATTTTACGATTTTTCAATGAAATATATTCGAATTAAACCAAGTCCTGAGATGTTCTAAAGAAGCTGCAGACTCCTTATATAACATAGAAAATGCAGTTTTTAACAAAAAATTTGACACAGGAAATAAATAACTATTACACTATACAGTGTGGAAAAGCCAAATGAAATAAATTCATTACTTCGTGAATGAGCAATTTTGAAAATAAATCTCGGAACAGGTCGATTTTTATATTCAAATTATGATTTTTGGCATATTTTGGCAATTTACTGTTATCTTTTGGAAATAAATTCTAGTATGAAATTGATTTATTATTAATTATTTATTTCCAAACGAAAACAATAAATTACATAATTATGCCACAAAGAAATAGATTCAGAGCATATTTATTAAAAAACAAATCACGTTAATTAATTTCGTTAAAAACATTTCAGCTGGTTTGATTTACTTGCAGTAAAGACGCATTATCATGCTGCTTATACGACTTTTATTAATTGTAAACTGAAAACACAAGACTTTTATTAACCCGGCACCTGCCACGTGGGGTGCTACCAGCACCCCATAACATATTTTTATCAAATATTTGGTATTTCAAGTTTGGTAACAAAGCTGTGCGTCATAGTAGCTTTCTATAATATTATATAGCATAGATGTGTTAGTGTTTGAAATGGTTATTTAGTGTCATTCTGAACTTGTAGCTCTAAAGTCGAATTGGGATGTCATCATCTGGTACTTTAAGTTTTAATTTTTTTTTGTATTTTTGATAAACAGGTCAAATTTACATTTTTTATTGAAATAACTTATTTAAATTATTAATATAGACTCTATACTCACTAAATCTTAATTTTTTTAGATATTTTACTTGACTTCATTTATTATGGATTGGTACTTGCTAATTTGCTTATAACATCTTTTTCGTATGGTAGAGAAAGCGTATAGTGAATTAAAAAGCTGGTGCAATTACATAGGTTTAAATATTTCTAGTCAAAAGACAAGGCTAGTTATTTTCTCCAGAAAACGGCAGATACCGAATTCAGTAACAATCAAAGATATTACTTTTCAAGTTCAACCATCGATTAAACATCTTGGAATTATTTTAGATAGGAAGTTGCTATGGAAAGAACATATAGAACACATAGTAACAAAAACAGAAAAGGGCGTAAACGTATTAAGAGCAGTAAATGGTTGTAACTGGGGAGCAGACCCTAACATTGCTCTTCTGTTATATAAATCATACATTAGATCCATATTAGACTACGGTTCTATATTCTATTCACAAGCTGCGAAATGCCACCTTCACAAACTCGACTGTATAGTAACTAAAAGTTTAAAAAATGCATTGGAGCCATGATGAGTACACCAAATTCTAATTTAATGATTGAATGCTGCGAACCACCTCTGGAGTTAAGAAGAAAATACTTAACCGAAAAATTTCTATGGAAAATTGTTTCTAGAAACAGTAATTTAATAAAAAAAAATTCACCAACTTTTTATATCAGATCTTACCAGTACATACTGGAAAAGTAAAAAATCTTTATTAATAGTAGAAGCTTACAACCAATATTTGAGTATTAAAGAATTAGTACATACTACCGATACATTACCATATTTTGAAATAAATTCAAAAGATATTATTAACATTGAACCAATTTTCTTTAGAGATTATTCTCAATTTCCTCAACTCATTCGAAACCAATTATTTGTATCAGATGTTAATGATAAAGTACTTAACAGTTATCAGTTATATACTGATGCCTCAAAAAAAGATAATAGAGTAGCGTGTGCAGTTTGGGATCCAAATATCGAATATAAAGTAACAAAAAGATTAAATGAACATTTCTCAATATACTCCGCAGAATTGACAGCTATTTTTGAGGCATTATTATATATAGAAACTAACTGCCATCAAGAAAATTTCATTATTTTTTCTGACAGCAGAAGCGCCCTAGAAAAATTAAATAAACTCCACAATAAAACCAATTTAAATTATATTGAACTAAATATAGCCAAAAAAACTATGGAATTAACGAACAGTGGAAAAAGCATAAAACTAGCATGGATTAAAGCGCACTGCGGTTTGAAACATAATGAAATAGTCGACAACTTAGCAAAAGGGGCCCTAAATGTAAATTACATTAGTAATTATAAATGTACCCCATCAGATTTAAATATATTTTCAAAAAACCAAGTGAAGCAGGAATGGGAAAGTTGGTATAGTGAAAGTCACAAGGGAAAATTTTATAAAAACTTACAAAGTTCTATTCCTTCTTCTACTTGGTTCAAAGAGGGCATTTTCGAAAAAGCATTCGTCAAAACGATTTGTAGATTAAGATTTAATCACACTTTGGTTCCATCACATCTTTTTAAAATTAAATTAAGGCAAGATCCCTTATGTGATTGCGGTGAAATAGGAACAACGGAACATATGATCTTAAATTGTAACACCATACAGGATAAGGTACAACATTTAAATTATGAATTAAATAAATTCAAATGCATTAAAAATCCATACAATCTTGCCCAATTACTTATATCTAAAGATATAAAAGTATATAAAACACTGTATAAACACATTTGTAATATAGGTTTAAAATTGTAAATTATATGTATATATTTGGAAAAAAAATAAAAAAATAGAATAAAAAAAAAGAAAAAAAACAGGAAAAAAAAAATTAAAAAAAAATTAATAAAAAAATAGAAAAATAAAAAAAATAAAAAAATAAAAAAAATAAAAAAAAAATTGAAAAAAAAAGGATAAAAAAATAGAATTAAAAAAAAAATTAATCATATCAATAGGTAGAAGTTTTCCATCCGCAAGGTTGAATTGTGGATACTTTTGGCGCCAATTGATTAAGAAAAAATATATACATAAGAAAAAATATAATATATAAAACCAAACACTTTTGTTAACCACAATAGAAAAAAATGAAAAAGAAATTATAAAGTGCAGCAATTCATGAGCTCAAAATATAAAAATCGGTTAGGCGAATGGATCCAGTAATCAGCAGTCATTTTTTTTTCAACCACACACACACACACACACACACACACACACACACACACACACACACACACACACACACACACACACACACACACACACACACACACACACACACACACACACACACACACACACACACACACACACACACACACACACACACACACACACACACACACACACACACACACACACACACACACACACACACACACACACACACACACACACACACACACACACACACACACACACACACACACACACACACACACACACACACACACACACACACACACACACACACACACACACACACACACACACACACACACACACACACACACACACACACACACACACACACACACACACACACACACACACACACACACACACACACACACACACACACACACACACACACACACACACACACACACACACACACACACACACACACACACACACACACACACACACACACACACACACACACACACACACACACACACATCTTTTTCATTTTATTTTTTAAATTTTATAACATATTAGTGGCTAATAAGTTAATAAAACATGTTCTTTTATATTCTTGTGTTACTCAACACATTATTTTGTTTTTTAAACAAGTAGATCACAGAAAATTTTTAAGGGGTGCTGTGAGCACCCCACGGGGCAGTTGGCGCCTTGCAAAGCCACGTGGCAGGTGCCAGGTTAATAATATGATTAGATTATCTGTGACATAAATGTACCTAAACAGAATTTCGTAAATTAACTTTGTTACTATAACTGATTGCCCGTCACACATTCGTAGACAAAATCCCCTTTAGAATCCACCTCTTAATTCAGAAAGTCAACTATCTTTGTATAAAGTAAGTTATCAATCGAAGTAGCACAGAAAAGGACAATAAATATCGTCTCCATACCACCAGATTGACAACAGGTGGAATACTTTCTTTGGTTATACCTCCTGAGATTTTCAAAATTTATAAATCATACACGATGCCGAGGAAATTAAGATGAGAGAATTTTAAATAATTCACAACTCATCTGCTCAACGTGGTAAAAGTTCCAACAAGAAAGATTTCTTAATACTCCTACAAAAGACTAAATTAATTAAAAATGTATAAACATTTTCAAATAGGGAACTTGCACATTTTTTTTATTATGTAGATAATAATGTTCAGTTTTGTATAAAAATGAGATTTCCAAAATTTTACGCTTCAAAAACTCATAATAACTTATAAGTACAAATTTAAAGTCTTCTGTATTTTAAAATAGTTCAAACACCACATAGTTTAACTATATGGTTCCGTTTATGGTTAAATTTAGGTATATTATTCTTCTTCTTCTTTAGTTTATCGGTCTCCACCTACTTGGGTATTTGGCCAGCTCGTCGTTGCGGAATAAAGGAAAAATATTTATATTCTAATGATATTTATCGTATGTCATTGTAATAATATATACCAGTTTGTTGAGATTGGAGTTTGATATAGTTATTGAAGGAAAGGAAAGAAAGTTTACTATGGAAAATAAAACAATTTTGTAAAAGTACAAATTTTCTATGAATAGTTCAAACGATCAAAAACACTTGTAACGTCACATAACTGTATTTTCTACTGACGTCTATGTCTAATTTAAAATTATATACAATTTTGTTTACTTTGTTGGTTCAGAATGTAAACATATAACCCGATGACGTCACGAGGCGTTTTGGACTGGCGGGTATAATTTGAATTTTAATCATCTTTAGGGGCCAAACGAAAGACAAACAAAACTTTTTTATCTTTGATACATGTTTTACATTATGTTCTCTTGTAATTTATAACATTTTTTTCGAATTTAAAATTTTATGCAAGTTCCCTAAGACCTCCGAAACCGGTATAGAAACTCTTCCTTCACTCTCCGATTTATCCAGAGTATTATGCAGCTGCTGCATTTTCGTGTTGCAAAGAAATTGAAAATGTTTATACATTTTTAAATCACTTATTTTTTTGTAGGAGTATTAAGGAATCTTTCTTGTTGGAACTTTTACCACGCTGAGCAGATGAGTTGTGAATTATTTCAAATTCTCTCATCTTAATTTCCTCGGTATCCTGTTTTATTTATAAATTTTGAAAATCTCAGAAGGTGTAACCAAAGACAGTACTCCACCTGTTGTTAATCTGGTGGTATGGGAACGATATTTAGTGTCGTTTTCTGTGCTAATTCGATTGATAATTTACTTTGTTTTTCGGTAGATGGCTCTAGTTCATCCGTGACATTTCTTTCTTTGCAATTCGGAAATGCCCCAAGTGTGATGCCTGGAGAAATCGGGGAGAAGAGGATATGGGCCTACTGATGACAGGGAAAAGACGTCCGAAACCGGTATAGACTCTTCCTGCACTCTCCGATTTAACCAGAGTACTATGCAGCTGCTGCATTTTCGTGTTGCAAAGAAATTGAAAATGTTTATACATTTTTATCTTTGTATACAGGGTGTCCCGAAAAGATTGGTCATAAATTATACCACACATTCTGGGGTCCAAAATAGTTCGGTTGAACCTAACTTACCTTAGTACAAATGTGCTCATAAAAAAAGTTACAGCCCTTTGAAGTTACAAAATGAAAATTGATTTTTTTTAATATATCGAAAACTATTAGAGATTTTTTATTGAAACTGGACATGTATCATTCTTATGGCAGTAACATCTTAAAACAAAATTATAGTTAAATTTCGTCCACCCCATAGAATGTTATGGGAGTTTTGTTACCTTAAACCCCCCCAAACTTTTGTGTACCTTCCAATTAATTCATTATTGTGGTACCATTAGTTAAACACAATATTTTTAAAACTTTTTTGCCTCTTAGTATTTTTTTGATAAGCCAGTTTTTATCGAAATGCGACTTCTATTTTCATATATTTACATACAAATTTTATGGGGGCTTTGTTCCTTTAAACCCCCCAAATGTTTGTGTACGTTCCAATTAAACTATTATTGTCGTACCATTAGTAAATACAGTGTTTTTAAAACTTTTTGGCCTCTTAGTCTTTTTTTTTTTTGAAGTCACCCTTTATCGAG
Organism: Diabrotica virgifera virgifera; assembly: GCF_917563875.1. NCBI lineage: Eukaryota > Metazoa > Arthropoda > Insecta > Coleoptera > Chrysomelidae > Diabrotica > Diabrotica virgifera. The sequence continues at coordinate 219,313,827 of NC_065449.1, forward strand.
ATGTGGGTTCTTTTTCAAAATATACCTAAATATGTAAGTTATAAATAAATGTTCAGATTATTAACAGGTGTCTATACTCTTACTTAACCATATACTAATATGTGGTAGATTCGACAAATATTCAAAATATCTCGATAAACACTGGCTTATCAAAAAAGTATTAAGAGGCAAAACAGTTTTAAAAACATTGTATTTAACTAATGGCGCCACAATAATAATTTAATTGGAACGTACACAAAAGTTTGGGGAGTTTAAGGGAACAAAACCCCCATAAAATTTTTATGGGGTGCACAAATTTAACGTTAGTGTTTTTTTAAGATGCTGCTGCCATAAAAATTCTACATGTCCATTTTCAATAAAAAATCTCTAAGGGTTTTGGATATATGAAAAAAAATCGATTTTCATTTTGTAACTTCAAAGGGCTGTAACTTTTTTTGTGTGTACTATTGTATATAGGTAAGTGAGGTTCAATCAACCTATTTTTGACTCTAGAATATGTGGTATAATTTATGACCAATCTTTTCGGGACACCCTGTATATTTTTGCAATCTCCACGTATTAGGAATTGGAAATATGGAACTTGAAACTATTTCGAGTAATTAAACTGTAAATTTCAATAAATACCACAAAATTTTACATAGTGAATAAAAAAATCGAATGCGAATTTTTTAACGATTTTTGGAGTATTCTTAGAACATTCGGCAAAGTAATGTATAATTGTGTACAGCATAAAAAATTCGAGATTTCAACAAACAATAAGCACACAGACCGACTATTTTTTTAATCCAGTTATTTTGATGTGACTATTTCACTAGACTGTTTTAACTGACAAAACTCCTTAGCGACGTGATTTCTCAGCGAAAAAATTATGACAGATCCGTCACCAAAGTGTCTGGTCATAAAAAATAAATAAAGATTATATTTCGTTGATATGGTGCATTAATTGTCTCGTGAAATAGTCTTGTCGAATATCATTCGAGGGAAAATTATTTACCGGCAATATTTTCTTCTGGTTTCATTCAAGTTCGTTGCCTTTTGGTAATTTTCGCTTATGAAATTTTGACAAAATCACTCGACTGACGTCTCGTGATTTAAGTCAAAATTTAATTCGCGAAAATTGCCACGCAACAAACTTTCATACCAGTCGAAAATATTGCCGGCAAAATTTTCTCTCTTGTGATATTATATACGATAATTTTTGATTGAAAATTAATAGGCCTGGATCCCGCGTACCAAAAAAAGTTAATTAATAGCAAGCAGAAAATTTGTTAATAGCTTAACATTGTGTAGTCGGACAAACTTTGATGTACGGGAACACTGAAACAGGGGAAGTTTTAATTGTGGAACAGGTTAAAAATTTGAAAGGTCAGACTACGAAAACGTTCCATCTATTTTGTCGGACAGAACTTTCAATTGATTTTTTACCCTTTCATTAAACTCTCGTCCAAAACTCAGACTGCTATTTATCACCTGTCATAATTCCTGTCATTTGACATGTTCTACGTGTCGGAATTATTAAAATGCCCAGTTAGTGATAAACACCAGTCTTATTTTTTCATGAGAGTTTAATGAAAGGGTAACAAATCAATTGGATGTTCTGTCCGACAAAATACATGGGACGTTTTCGTAGTCTGACGTTCCAAATTTTAACCTGTTCCACAACTAAAACTTTTGTTCCAGTGTTCCCATACATCAAAGTTTGTCCGTCGAGACACCGTTATGCTATTAACAAATTTTCAGCTTGCTATTAATCAACTTTTTTGGTACGCGGGATCCAGGCCCATAAGATGCTCTTGCGATCTTAAATCAGAATAAGAGGAACAATAAATATTTTAAACAAAAAAAAGACGTTGTGTTTAGAACATAAAATGGTAAGTTTTTACTAAATTTCTTGATTTTTTGTGACAGATAAAACTAAAAAGGCATAAACTAATAAAATTTAAATACAAAAGATGTAGATCTTTATCATTCGTACAATTTTGCCCTTTAACTTTTATCATTTGACTTAGTTTTGCCAGAAATCGTGACAAACAATTTTATACACTCAAAAACTCACCCCTTTCTTAAACACTCTCCCCCTTCCGCTTTCCCAGCCCATATCGTCCGTATTTTTTATTTTTGCTATATTTTCTTCCTTTTACAATGGGTTTCATCATGGTACTACTGTTGTTTGTGTGAAAAATTATCGGCTCTGGCCTCATTGCAAAAAGCCCACGCTTAAGGCTATCTAATTTTTCTAGTTAATTCAGTTTAGTTATTGTTTAAAGATAAGAAGATAAACATTTTACCTCTAAAACTGTTGTAAACGTCGATAAAGTAAACCTTCACCACATTTCTATTTTCGCATTTTCCACCGGGGCTAAAAATATCCAGCAGTAAACACGTCCTTTAATTTTCCGGTCAATCAAGCTAAAAGTCGTCAGGCACTACCTATGTGTTATTCTCTTCATGACAACCGACATATTTCAATTATTAACGCCACTCGGTACATAAATTTTCATCACGCACACTTGAACTTCGGTCGTTTTATGAAAGATTGCTTGATTATTGTTTAGGTTTGTTTTTGATTTTTTTTTTTTCAGTTCATTGAGACCTTTAGTTCGAGTAAATTGCATAATGACCGCAAAAATTATTTACTTTCATTTAGCAGTTTTTATAAGTGTGATATAATATTACTGGTCTAATCAGCCTAAGGCGTAATATCGTAAATAATTTTTAATAAGTTTAATATTCTAGATATTCTCTTTTTGTAGTTATAAATTTTGTTCTACGTATTTGCATGCACATATTAAGCAACAAAACCAAACAAACTACAGTGGCGGATAAACCAATAGACAAAGTAGGCAGTTGCCTAGGGGCCTCGGCCCCGCAGGGGGCCTCGCAGGGCCCAAAATGAAAATAATAATTAGAATTAAATAAACCTATAAATTATGTCATGTTGAAAAATTCAAATATCGCGCAATAGGGCTTTTCATTCACAGTTATTTGTTCATTCACAGTCAACAAATGACCACCGATGAAAAGCCCTATATATTATATCATAAAAGTGATGGAGGACTTTGACAGCTTTTTGGAAATTCAATTTAATCGAGAACGAGATTACTTAATGTAAGTTCTGAACAGAGTAGTCTCTGTGGTTAAGTTTCTATCTTCCCTCGGATTAGTGTTTAGAGGGGATATAGAGATCCTTGGTTCACAAAATAATGGGAACTGCTTAGGTTTTTTAGAGCTACTTGCAGTGGAGTGATTCCCACTGACGAGAGTACGATCATGTTTTAAGCTCTCATTTAGCTTAGGATTTGCCATCCTAAGCTAAGGGCACTGAAAAGCCTTCTTAGTTATTTTTACAAATATGTTAAGAATTACGTAATAGAAGTAATGGGAAAACACCTTTTGAATACAATTGTTATTAAGAAAGCCAAATACTACTCTTTAAGTATCAATTCAACACCAGATGTGTCTCATCATTTTGTGATATTTTAGTTCATCTGATGGTAAAGTGTCACCTTTTCTCACATTCATACCCATAAGTAAACATACTGGAGAAAATTTTGGGTTTGTTCAGACCGTGTACAACTTTTCAGCCTCTACTTACCGTTGGAAAGTTATGATCAAATGCTTAAATGAAACTCCATTAAGCGATGGAGCATTTGTCTAAAGGTTACAATGCCTTCAAATTTGCTCTTCATACTCTTGTTGAAGACACTAATCAGAAAGCTGAAACAGTTCATTATAGGCTAAGTGTTTGTTAAAGTAAAAAAAAATAAAAATTCATAATGAATGAGTTTTAAGCAACAATTTTATAACGCATCAGCGCCGTCAGTAAATCATTACAGAGAGAAGAGATTGAACTTCAAACTGCAGTTCAGCTTCCAAATGAACTTTTGGGGTTCTTAAAATGCCAAAGAGATAATTGTGCATATTACGAGCAGAATGCCTGCGATCTGCAACAGTATGAATATTCCGACGAGAGTAAACGTAACCAAGCAAAAGAACTAGATTTTTATGATGCTGATTCCAATAAAGTTTTTCTAGAGGGTGGAGAAAAGTTAATGGTTGAAACGTATCTAGCAATTTTGGATAAGCTAATTACTGATCCGAGTCGTCGGTTGACAGCGTACGAGTCAGTGAACTCAGTATTTGGTGTTTTGTGCGTTTTTCCAAAACTGAGTGATACTCAAATAAAGATGTATGCTTCAAAACTACATGAAAACTATCCTGATGATATTGAAATCTCTTACTCTTGACTCTTAAATTCAGTAGTACCTAGTTGATTTAAAATACCTTATAATATTTTTTCTTTAAATTCAAGCAAGTTATATAAATACACAGCTTCTTGACTATTTCTTTGTTTTATTTCCTCAAGCAACACGATTTACAAAATGAAACAAAAATTTAAGTTTAGGTGTACACAATGTCCATTAATATATTATCTAAAATCTAAGGAATACCTCTCGGAGATGGAGGGGTAATCCGAAGTTTTAGAGGGACAAGGAGGAGGTTTTTTTAAGGAGCCTCATAGCTTGGGTTGCCTAGGGGCTTTCGAATTCTTAATCCGGGACTGCAAACATAAGATAAGCAATTAAGATGACCAACCGTTGAGCTTATCCGTCATATAAGACTGACTTGAGTAGCCTTCGGCAAGTTGAACCACATTTTCAAATCGTCCGACATACCAATATGCTTTAAAAGAAAAACCTTTAATCAGTGTGTTTGGAGGAGACAAGGAGAACAGTGACAAGGAGAACAGTGCAAAAGATTAGTGTGGCTCAAACGGCGATGGAACATGCTATCTTGGGTGTTTCATTGCAAGACAAGACGAAGATTAGGATTGGCTGATGTAGTAGACAAAATAGCAACATCTGGATCTGGCCGGTCACGTAGCTCGAATAATAGATAACATATGAACAAGTGGCGGCTGGTCAGAGGAGGCAAGGGAGGCTTAGCCTCCCCATAAATTTTTTACACACGCTAAACTGTTTTGTTTACTTTGCTTCGCGTGAGAGATATCGCAAAAAGTTATTTGAACAAGTTGTTCCAAATAATATTCTAATCCCACATACCAAATTTCATCACAAAATTCGCACTTTTAGTTTTTTCATTATTTGTAGTCGGGATCCTAAAATCGCAGAGGAAGCTGCTGGCCGGAAAACCTCACTTTCTAATGCTCCGCTTAGCCCAGCAGCGTTTAAGGAGACCCGGTCTCCTTAGAGCTGCACATCGCTTAACGCACACGCTGCCCGGAGATCGGGCAAGTGAGATTCTTCGGCCAGCAGCCTCCTCTGCGGATTTTAGGATCCTGACTACAAATAATGAAAAAACTAAAAGTGCGAATTTTGTGATGAAATTTGGTATGTGGGATTAGAATAATATTTGGAACAACTTTTTCCGATATCTGTAATGCAAAGCAAAATATCGGTAATTTACCGTGTTTTTGGATTCGCAGTAGGCCGCTTTTAGAATTAAAAAAATTCAGTTGAGTATCTTAAAAAATGTGAACCTTCAACCTGAAGGGACTGCAAAACTTCAAATATGTATTTATTTTGATATGCATATCTACTTACAGAGACAGAATTTTTAACAAATAAACGACACAAACTTTGGTAATACACTTTTACAATTATACTAACTATTTTTAAAATGATATGATATTATGAAATAATTATGAATTATGATAATATTATAAAATGTAAATAAAAAATGGTCAAAAAAATGGGGCCTTAAATTAGATTTTTTTGGCGGATTTTTTTTGCTAGTACAAATTTGTATAGATAATTTACAGTTAGGTATAGCCTTCCCTATTGAAAAAATCACGAGCCGCCACTGGAACAAAGTGGATACTGGAATGTAGACCAAGGGATGGTGCCTACCGAAGTAGAGGGCGTTTACCAACACGTTGGACTGATCATGAAAAACTGATGAAAAAAAAAAGACTGATAAAGCGTTGTCATAATAATTGGATGCAAGAGGCAAAAGATCGAAACAGATGGAAAATTATGCGGGAGATATATGTCCAGTAGTGAACAAGCGAAGACTTAATGATGTTTAAGCAACAAGTAGTAAAACTGTAGAATAAATATGAATGTGGATGTGCATGTTTGTCACGTTGATTTTGAAGAAGCATTTGATAACATAAGGCATGAAAAATTAGCCGAAATTCTAAAGAAAACCGTAGACAAACGGGAGTTAAGATGAATACTAACAAACCAAGTTCAGAAATTGAAATGAAGAAAGCTGTTAGGGAGGGATGTGTTCTGTTTCCACTACTATTTATCGTCGGTATACTGCGAAAACCAGGTAAATGCCGAAATACGGAAACCGAGAAAAAACGTTTTTAAAGTTTAGTGTTTTATTTTGAATTAAGAGGACAACTTGTGTTTGATATTTGGTATTCCAGTGAAACATGCATATATCAGAAATGATATTCTATCATTAGTTTGAAAAAGTTACGACACCTAGCTGATTAAACCTAAATTTAAGATGGAGATGCGGTCACTTACCTGGTTTTACCTGTAAATCTAAATTAATAAGTTACCCTTAAAATACCATATTTATAACAAATATAATAAACCAAATATAATATTTTGTAGTTTTGTGATTGGAATATGAGGCTTTAACTAGTTAATAGCAATGCTTTTAATGGATTAGTCGATAATTATAACATTTAACTGGTTTTCCCTGAACATTTTATTCAGAGCTGTTTGTAGTTATATGGATATTATTTACATAAATGATAGGCAGTTTTATAGAAAAAACAAATTTATTTTGAGTGTGTTATAGATACAAGAAAATAATATGAGTATGTGTATTACTCGTCAGATTAGTCACTGAAAGGAGGATCTGACAAGATGCCATTGGCATCGTAAAATACGATACCTGTTATATTCCTCCGGTATCAATTCCTTATCAAATAGCTGTAACAAATCTCTGTTTTTTGCTATGCTAGATGGCAAGTTTTTATCGACTAACATAAGCATGCTTATGTTAGTTGATAACCTAGCTTGCTTTTTTCTTGTTGACTGCCGTGCAGTATCAACAGGGACGCGCCAAGTAAATTCGGCGCCGTCGTGCAAAATATTGATAAGCGCCTTTATCAAAATTACCAGGGTAGAAATATCAATCACTCCTTCACATTTCAACGTGGAAAACTATGAAATTTTTTCTACGTCTACCCAGATTTTTTTTAAGGAAATGATAAGTACACAGTACTGTTATAAAAAATAATATATTCTTCTTCCTTCTTGTATGGAGACTTTAAAGCATGTTTATTCTTCAATATTTGCCTCCTAAATTGTTTAGATTAACGCACGATTTTTTCTTGGTCTGCCAATAATTCTTCGTCAATTTGGTGACTTATCTCGTGCTATTTGTACTATCCTATCCTCTGCCATTATATTAATGTGTTCATTACACTCCTGTTTCCGTTTTGTCACCCATCCATTTTATGTCTTCTACATTGCATGATCTTCTTATGTTTTCGCTTCTCTCACTGTCCAACAGACTTTTGCCTGATATTCGTCGAAGTATTCTCATCTCTGTTGTTTCTGGTAGTGTAGTAGTTGTTAAAAATAATTTTTTTAAACTATATTGCATAATAAAACAGAACAGAATAAAAACTATGTTAAAGTTATGCAGCATTACTTAAAATTATTAAAAAAGATTGAAGATCAAAAAATGAAACATATTTATATTGCGATTTTTTAAACAAATGTACTTATGATGAAAACCAACGGATATTTCTTATAGAAATTGAACTTTTCTTGCTTTACCTTTGACAAATTCATTAATTAGATTTTCATTATTCAGGTCCTTTAATAACTCAGATTCTGTAGAAATAATAGTAAGATTTTCTAGCCGTTCCTGACCCATTCTAGATCTTAAGTAATTAGAGCGTTTATTTGAAACACAACACTTGTCCAAAAATGAAAATTTTGGAAAATCAAGTAAATAGTCCTGTCGCCAGGGGGGAAAACGGCCTCCTTTATTCAGATGGACTTACCTAAGTTTTTTTTTATGTATTTTGGCCCGTAGAACACGAATTTTTTGGGTAACAGTTGATCCGGGTGTCGACAAGATTGTTATAAACAAAGAAGTTGAGGAATTACATAACAGCGATTTCTCGCAAAACAAAACATTTTTTTGTATTTTTTGGGCCATTCTAACCAAAAAATGTTTCTACAAGTTTTTTCGTAGGATGCATAGTTTACGAGATAAACGCGGTTGAACTTTCAAAAAATCGAAAAATTGCAATTTTTGAACCCAAATAAATTTTGATTAAAAAATAAAATAGCAATTCTGCTTACCGCATTTGAAAGTTCAATTCAAATTATATCGGTTTTTAATATTAACATTGCTAAAAAATTTATTTTTTTATTGTTAAAAAAAGCTATAAACACATAGTGTTTCCCGTGCCTAATACATGCGTTTCGCCTCGCTTGCACTTGTACCTACTCTACCTACTCGTTCGATTTTAAATAAGAAATCATTGAAAACATCACTCAAGCACTAGGTGTTTATAGCTTTGTTTAACGATAAAATAATAAATTTTTGGTAATGCAAATAACTAAAACCGATATAATTTGACTTGAACTTTCAAATGCGGTAAGCAGAATTGCTATTTGATTTTTTAATCAAAAGTTATTCGGGTTCAAAAATTATAATTTTTCGATTTTTTGAAAGTTCAACCGCGTTTATCTCGAAAACTATGCATCCTACGAAAAAATTTGTAGGAACATTTTTTGGTTAGAATGGTCCAAAAAATACAAAAAAATGTTTTGTTTTGCGAAGAATGGCTGGTAAGTAATTCCTCAAGTTCTTTGTTTATAACAATCTTATCGACATCCGGATCAACTGTTACCCAAAAAAATCGTGTTCTACGGGTGAAAATACATAAAAAATACTTGGGTAAGTCCATCTGAATACAGGAGGCCGTTGTACCCCCCTGGCGACAGGACTAAAAACTGCCCAGCTTTAATTTATTTCAAATCTTACTTTTATTAAGACATTCATTGGAAGGAATGTGGATATCAAAATAATTGTACAAACTTACCAAAATATATTCGAAAATAGAGAGGTATTGTGTTGTACATATAGTTTCTGTTATGCTGAACTATTTCTAATACAAAAGAAACAAACATCACATTATTACTGTCAAAGAATGCACACAACTGATAAATTTAAGGATAAGATCATTCACACTTACAACTACCGTTGACTAGGATGGGACAAGTGTTGTTTTTACAAAAAACCGCATGGACATCTGTTGTTTTTCTAAAACTATCAAAATTTTCTATGCAATGTGAACCAAATGTGTGAACTGGAGAAATAAACTACTATTCTATAAGGACAATACATAAAGTCGAATTTTCGAAAAATGGACATGTGTTGTTTTTCAAATAAACGCTTAGCTAGAACGGCTGAAGCTACAGAAATCGGAACCTATAGTTAATAATATACGTAACGAAATAGTAATGTTTGGGAATGAGTGGACTAAGTTATTTTTTGCAATGTTTTTTTTTGCTTCAAAAAATATTTAGTTTTGAATTGGATATTTATTTAACTTTGCCGAGTCAAAGGGCGCCTTTAACGCCTTGGCGCCGTCGTGCGCCGCACGACCTTGGCCATATGGACGGCGCGTACCTGAGTATCAATAAGGAAATGAAGCTTGGTGACGCGTCATAATTGAAATGGATTCTGTTTGTCCCTTCTTTCAGGAATCTCATCTTTCTATCTTTAACCACATTATTTTTTCGCCGTTTTGGTCTTTTGTTCGGTTTTTAATTAGAGTGTGTGACAATTTTTTTAAATCATAAAAGTCGTAGTACCTATTTAAAATTACACTTGTATGGTTCTATACATACTTTTTTATCACTGACCTTGACATTTTCAGTTTCCCTTGCATTTTGAAAAAACAGACAAGTACTCTGACATACCATAGAGAGACCTGATTTCTAGCGATTTAGATGGTGCTATGTATAGAGTCAACTTCCATACAAGAATGTCCCGACTCTAAAAATTTATGTTATGATACTGTCCTCCGCAGGTATAAGAAAATACACTTATTTCACTTGCTTACATATTCTGGGACACATTTTGATAAGTAATTGAGTATAATGCTTTCTATAATTGATGGATTCGACCGTTACTTGATGGAAGTTCATTTTATCTCACAATAAAACACTGAAAAACGTTTGTTTTCTATACTTCCACAAAATTTATTACAACTATGTTATTACTACACCTGTTTCGGCAAAGTGCCTTTCTCAAGTGATATATTTTACAATGTGTTTGCCTTTTTAAGTCTTTAACTGAAGAGGTTGAGGAGTGGGGAGCTGTTTGTCTCGAGTTGGTCATTCAGAATTATATCTGTATTTTTCAATTTATTAATTTCCATTGATTCTAAAAGTGATAGCTTAAGGCCTTTATTTTTAATATGTAGAATTTGAAACTCTTCATTGAAAGAATGATTATGATCTAGAAGGTGAAGTGCGTATGTAGAAGTGTCTGTTTTTCTATTGTTGAAAGCCCTTTTGTGTTCTGCTATCCGTTTGTCAAAAGTTCTGCCAGTTTGACCGATGTAAGTTTTCGGACAGTCACCACAAGTTAGTTTGTACACACAACTCTGTAGTTGCTTTCTCTTTCGGCTTTTATTGTTTTTAATATGTTTGCTTAAGTTGTTGTTAGTTCTGAAAGCTGGTGTTATTCCTTTGTTTTTTATGTATCTGGCTATTTTTGTTGTTATTTTGCCAGTATATGTGAGAGAGCAGAAGGTACTGGGTTCTTTCTGTGGTGGTGGATACACTAATTTCAAGGCTTTCTTATGTAGTTTTTGGTTTAAAATGTTGTTAACTGTTTGTTCGTTATATCCATTGTTTACTGCTATTTGTCTAATGATATTTAGTTCTGTCTCGAATTATTTTTTGTCAGAGGAATTTCTGTCAGTCTATGTATCATGCTATGGTAGGCTGCTAATTTGTGTTGTGTAGGATGGGATGATGAATTGTGTATAGTTGTGTCAGTATGGGTAGGTTTATGATATACGGAGAACTCATGTTTGTTGTGTAGTCTGGTAATCGTTACATCTCGAAAGTTTATGGAATTATTCCGTTCTGTTTCTATTGTGAACTCAATATTACTATGAAGTGAATTAATGTATGATAGAAATTGGTCAAGTTGTCTGTTAGTTCCTGTAAAGCAGACTAGTATGTCATCCACGTATCTCCACCAATATAAGAACTGTTTAAATACGGGGTGTTTAGAAATTGTTGTCTCAAGTTGGTTCATAAATATATCTGATAGTAATGGGCTTAGAGGATTACCCATAATAAGTCCTGCACTGTTGTTTGTGTAAATTTGATTATTGAATTCAAAATAGTCTTGATTTATGCAAATTTCAAGAAGGTGTAAAATTTCAGATGCAAAAAATTTTCAAATCATACTTTTTTCAGTAGATTTATAAACTTAACAGATACCAAATTCAATAATAGTGAGATAGAACTTTTAGAGAAAGGATTCAAACATAACTTGCCTCAACATAATAATCAAAAAAATTTAGAATATTTAGGTGTAGAATGTAAAGTAGCGTTAAGTAAAACTGCCAATAACATAGAAAAAAAGCATCATTGCAAAATCTATTACCGATGTAGGTAGTGAAACTAATAATTCCTGTTACAAAGAAAACCAAATAGCCGTTTCAATTAAAAATAAATCAATAAAACATGACATAATATTTACAAAAGCAGACAAAGGTAACACTACTATTGCTATCGATAAAAGTGACTATAATAACAAAACAATAGAATTTTTAAATAACTAAAATAGTATAACACTAAACAAAGACCCCACAGAAAAATACCGAAAACAAATTAAACTAGCCATTGAAAATTCAAAATCAATACTAAATCCTACAGAACAGAAATACCTTAATATTATGAACCCACAACCCCCTAAATTATACTCTTTTATTAGACTACACAAACCTGACCACCCAATAAGACCTGTAGTTTCTTTTTATACAGCTCCGTCATATAAACTTTCAAAAAAACTGTCAGATATTATTACAGAATACACTAAATTTTCACTAGTAATACCACTAGAGGTCAAATTATTTCCGGAAATTTTCTAAAAATATTCATGATCAAAAAAAAATTTCCGGATATTAATTTGACTTCGCGTGGTATTCGGTAAGAAAATTCCACACCAAATTTGCATTTGAAAATCCAAAGCTGCATGAACAGATTAATAGCGCGCCATAGCTTTGTCAGCAATTATTTAGGCTTTCAAATTCGTAATTTCTACTCATTGTAGTTGCATGGGAATACCATTTCAAGATAGAAAATAGCATATTCTTCAATTTTACATAAGTTTTGAGTAACTACAAGTGATAGAAAATTATTTTTTGGCGTTTTATTTTAAATTATGTAAACAAATAAAAACCAGTCTGTCAAAAATGTTCTGTTATTGTAAACGTCAAAAAATTTCCACTATAATTCGCTGTTGGGTACCCCACGAGCAAAAAATTTCCTATAAAATACCTCCGTTGCCATGGTGATCTGTCAAAATAACGTATTTTGATTGGTTCAAAATTACAGGTGTGGAATTTTCACCTAAATTCCCCGTAAAAAATACACTAGAACTAGTTAATAAAATACAACATTTTCAATTGCCCAACAACTCCAGACTAATTTCATTTGACGTAAAAAATCTTTTTCCTAGTGTTCCTCCTACAAAAACTTTTGTTTTAGTTAAAAACCTTTTAGAACATATTAGTACAAATCCGATCATTGCATCTGAAATTTTACACCTTCTTGAAATTTGCATAAATCAAGACTATTTTGAATTCAATAATCAAATTTACACAAACAACAGTGCAGGACTTATTATGGGTAATCCTCTAAGCCCATTACTATCAGATATATTTATGAACCAACTTGAAACAACAATTTCTAAACACCCCGTATTTAAACAGTTCTTATATTGGTGGAGATACGCGGATGACATACTAGTCTGCTTTACAGGAACTAACAGACCACTTGACCAATTTCTATCATACATTAATTCACTTCATAGTAATATTGAGTTCACAATAGAAACAGAACAGAATAATTCCATAAACTTTCTAGATGTAACGATTACCAGACTACACAACAAACATGAGTTCTCCGTATATCATAAACCTACCCATACTGACACAACTATACACAATTCATCATCTTATCCTACACAACACAAATTAGCAGCCTACCATAGCATGATACATAGACTGACAGAAATTCCTCTGACAAAAAATAACTTCGGGACAGAACTAAATATCATTAGACAAATAGCAGTAAATAATGGCTATAACGAACAAACAGTTAACAACATTTTAAACCAAAAACTACATAAGAAAACCTTGAAATTAGTGTATCCACCACCACAGAAAGAACCCAGTACCTTCTGCTCTCTCACATATACTGGCAAAATAACAACAAAAATAGCCAGATACATAAAAAAGAAACTACAAGTGATAGAAAATTATTTTTTGGCGTTTTATTTTAAATTATGTAAACAAATAAAAACCAGTCTGTCAAAAATGTTCTGTTATTGTAAACGTCAAAAAATTTCCACTATAATTCGCTGTTGGGTACCCCACGAGCAAAAAATTTCCGATAAAATACCTCCGTTGCCATGGTGATCTGTCAAAATAATGTATTTTGATTGGTTCAAAATTACATGTGTGGAATTTTCACCTAAACTCACCGTAAAAAATACACTAGAACTAGTTAATAAAATACAACATTTTCAATTGCCCAACAACTCCAGACTAATTTCATTTGACGTAAAAAATCTTTTTCCTAGTGTTCCTCCTACAAAAACTTTTGTTTTAGTTAAAAACCTTTTAGAACATATTAGTACAAATCCGATCATTGCATCTGAAATTTTACACCTTCTTGAAATTTGCATAAATCAAGACTATTTTGAATTCAATAATCAAATTTACACAAACAACAGTGCAGGACTTATTATGGGTAATCCTCTAAGCCCATTACTATCAGATATATTTATGAACCAACTTGAAACAACAATTTCTAAACACCCCGTATTTAAACAGTTCTTATATTGGTGGAGATACGCGGATGACATACTAGTCTGCTTTACAGGAACTAACAGACCACTTGACCAATTTCTATCATACATTAATTCACTTCATAGTAATATTGAGTTCACAATAGAAACAGAACAGAATAATTCCATAAACTTTCTAGATGTAACGATTACCAGACTACACAACAAACATGAGTTCTCCGTATATCATAAACCTACCCATACTGACACAACTATACACAATTCATCATCTTATCCTACACAACACAAATTAGCAGCCTACCATAGCATGATACATAGACTGACAGAAATTCCTCTGACAAAAAATAACTTCGGGACAGAACTAAATATCATTAGACAAATAGCAGTAAATAATGGCTATAACGAACAAACAGTTAACAACATTTTAAACCAAAAACTACATAAGAAAACCTTGAAATTAGTGTATCCACCACCACAGAAAGAACCCAGTACCTTCTGCTCTCTCACATATACTGGCAAAATAACAACAAAAATAGCCAGATACATAAAAAAGAAACTACAAGTGATAGAAAATTATTTTTTGGCGTTTTATTTTAAATTATGTAAACAAATAAAAACCAGTCTGTCAAAAATGTTCTGTTATTGTAAACGTCAAAAAATTTCCACTATAATTCGCTGTTGGGTACCCCACGAGCAAAAAATTTCCGATAAAATACCTCCGTTGCCATGGTGATCTGTCAAAATAATGTATTTTGATTGGTTCAAAATTACATGTGTGGAATTTTCACCTAAACTCACCGTAAAAAATACACTAGAACTAGTTAATAAAATACAACATTTTCAATTGCCCAACAACTCCAGACTAATTTCATTTGACGTAAAAAATCTTTTTCCTAGTGTTCCTCCTACAAAAACTTTTGTTTTAGTTAAAAACCTTTTAGAACATATTAGTACAAATCCGATCATTGCATCTGAAATTTTACACCTTCTTGAAATTTGCATAAATCAAGACTATTTTGAATTCAATAATCAAATTTACACAAACAACAGTGCAGGACTTATTATGGGTAATCCTCTAAGCCCATTACTATCAGATATATTTATGAACCAAATTGAAACAACAATTTCTAAACACCCCGTATTTAAACAGTTCTTATATTGGTGGAGATACGCGGATGACATACTAGTCTGCTTTACAGGAACTAACAGACCACTTGACCAATTTCTATCATACATTAATTCACTTCATAGTAATATTGAGTTCACAATAGAAACAGAACAGAATAATTCCATAAACTTTCTAGATGTAACGATTACCAGACTACACAACAAACATGAGTTCTCCGTATATCATAAACCTACCCATACTGACACAACTATACACAATTCATCATCTTATCCTACACAACACAAATTAGCAGCCTACCATAGCATGATACATAGACTGACAGAAATTCCTCTGACAAAAAATAACTTCGGGACAGAACTAAATATCATTAGACAAATAGCAGTAAATAATGGCTATAACGAACAAACAGTTAACAACATTTTAAACCAAAAACTACATAAGAAAACCTTGAAATTAGTGTATCCACCACCACAGAAAGAACCCAGTACCTTCTGCTCTCTCACATATACTGGCAAAATAACAACAAAAATAGCCAGATACATAAAAAAGAAAGGAATAACACCAGCTTTCAGAACTAACAACAACTTAAGCAAACATATTAAAAACAATAAAAGCCGAAAGAGAAAGCAACTACAGAGTTGTGTGTACAAACTAACTTGTGGTGACTGTCCAAAAACTTACATCGGTCAAACTGGCAGAACTTTTGACAAACGGATAGCAGAACACAAAAGGGCTTTCAACAATAGAAAAACAGACACTTCTACATACGCACTTCACCTTCTAGATCATAATCATTCTTTCAATGAAGAGTTTCAAATTCTACATATTCAAAATAAAGGCCTTAAGCTATCACTTTTAGAATCAATGGAAATAAATAAATTGAAAAATACAGATATAATTCTGAATGACCAACTCGAGACAAACAGCTCCCCACTCCTCAACCTCTTCAGTTAAAGACTTAAAAAGGCAAACACATTGTAAAATATATCACTTGAGAAAGGCACTTTGCCGAAACAGCTGTAGTAATAACATAGTTGTAATAAATTTTGTGGAAGTATAGAAAACAAACGTTTTTCAGTGTTTTATTGTGAGATAGTGCTTTCTATTTCAGAACTTCCTCGTCTACCGTTAATTTCTGACCAGGCAAAACGGTCAGCTACATTTGGTAATGCGGCTTCATTTACACACAAATTGTAGACCCATAATTTTCGGGAAGAATATATGAATTGTCCAGTTAAGTTAGAATCTGTAGTATAGCCTGTAGATCGAAGGTCATTGAAACAAAATTCCGTTGTTGATTAGAGCTTTTCTTATCATTTCGTTTTTTGAGATTCCATACTTCTTTTTTTTTTCTGATGTTGTCTGCAACTGTTTTCTAAATCCGGTTTCTTATTTGGATTAGCCATATCATAATTTATGGTAGGGCTAATAAACATTATTTATTACAAACTAAACAATGATCTATTTAGGACAAAACAGCTTAAATTAAAGTCCTTAGAAAATATTCTTCGGTATGTAATTTCGCTAAGTAATACCTTCCGGTTTCTTCAGCTGACAATCATTTATATAAAGAAAGTTGATACATTTTCCTTATACTCAAATTTTTGTCCAAATATCTACGCTTCGAACTTTGGCGAATATAATGTGGAACCATGGTTGGAAAAGACTCAATATGAGCCTTCACAATTTTTCGGATTTCATTGCTTGTTTTATTTGGCAGTGTATGCTTGCCTCTTTTACCCGTATCTGCATAACAACATAGAATATAAATTTTTCTTACAAAATCTTGCATTAACGACGCTGATATACAAAGTGTCTTACAAAAAAACTTCTCACATACCTGTACCTCTTGACCACTTAAAGAAACATAGTCGATACTATCGATATTACCAGTCGATATGAATGAGAAATTTTAATAAAATATACATGTAAAATGTATTAAAGATATTTATCACCTTTTTACTGAATATGGTATATAGCAGTAGAAATATATTGTTGTCCGGCAAAATAATATATGTGCGCTTACTTGGTTTTACATGCAACAGAACTTTAATTTTCTGGAAGTAAGTAGCGATATATTAGGTCTGGATCCCGCGTATGAAAAAAAAGTTGATTAATAGCAAGCTGAAAATTTGTTAATAGCTTAAGGGTGTCTAGTCGGATAAACTTTGATATATGGGAACACTGTAACAGGGGCAGTTTTAATTGTGGAACAGGTTAAAAATTTGGAACGGTCAGACCACGAAAACGGCACATTTATTTTGTCCGACAGAACAGACTTAAACTCTACGAACAGAGATTAAACTCTCATGCAAAAATCAGACTGCTATTTATCACCTGTCATAATTCCTGTCATTTGACATATTCTACATGTTCCACTCATTAAAACGCCCATTTGGTGATAAATAGCAGTCTGATTTTTGCATGAGAGTTTAATCTCTGTTCGGAGAGTTTAAGTCTGTTCTGTCGGACAAAATATATGTGCCGTTTTCGTGGTCTGACCGTTCCAAATTTTTAACCTGTTCCACAATTAAAACTTCCCCTGTTCCAGTGTTCCCATATATCAAAGTTTGTCCGACTAGACACCCTTAAGCTGTTAACAAATTTTCAGCTTGCTATTAATCAACTTTTTTTTCATACGCGGGATCCAGACCTATATTGTTTTACTTGAAAATGAAAAGTTGATTATGTGTAACTTATTTGTTTATCACACAAATTATCTGCTGAATGGGAAGTCGTATCATTTACTGGGTTTTGCCTGTGTGTAGAGCGTAAAAAGCTGAGAATTTTGGCATACTTAACTCAATATTTTAAAATTTGTCATTTAGCTGGTTTTCGCAGTACACCGACGTGTATATTATACATAAATAATTCATTTTTAAAGAAGCATTACTATCTGAAAGTGAAGAAATCATAATTAACGGAAGAACTGTTAACAATATAATATAATATACAGATGACACCGTGATCATGGCAAGCTCTGCTGAATAACTGCAACTATGTACTACTAAACAAGACAAGCCGTTTCTGTGAAAAATTTAGAACAAAAATAAATATTTTAAAAAGGCTCAATTATATGGCAACACTAATAACAAACAAAACACATATACAATATACAATATATAATATACAATATACAATATACAATATACAATATACAATATATAATATACAATATACAATATACAATATACGATATACAATATACAATATACAATATACAATATACAATATACAATATACAATATACAATATACAATATACAATATACAATATACAATATACAATATACAATATACAATATACAATATACAAAACAAATATACAAGCAAATATACGTTTGGGATAGGTGTCGATAAAAAGGGTTGATAAATACAAATACCTGGGATTCAGAAAATAATGATCAAACAACAGAAACAAGGGCCAGAATAGAAATAGCAAGAAATGTGTTTATAAAAATAAAAACAATTCTCTGCAACAAAGACCTTGGATTAGAACTGAGAGTAAGAGGTCTGAGATGCTACGAGTTTTCGATATTGCAATATGGACTAGATAGAAAGCTAGATATTGAAGCAAGAACACATAAATAATCTACAGTCATTTGAAATATGTTGTTACAGGAGGATGTTTAAAATAGCATGGACACAGAAGAAAACTAACACGGAGGTATTGCGAGAAATGGGCAAAGAATACGAAATAATAAACACAATAAAAATAAAAAAGTTACAGTATCTGGGACACATAATAAGAGGACAGCGATATGAAATGCTAAAAATAATAATACAGGGAAAAACAAGAGAAGGAAGGAGTAAAGGAAGAAGAAGAGTGTTCTGGTTGAAGAGTTTAAGTGACTGGTTTAAATAAGATCCATAGAACCCTTCAGAGCAGCGGTAGATAGAGTAAAGATAGTGATGAGGATATCCAACCTCCCATTGGGAGACGGCACTTAAAGAAGAAGCTCATAAATATCATAAAGAGGAGAAAAGCAGAATAGTTCGGCCATATAATTAGAGGACTTATAGCAATATATAGTATTATAGTAACATATACTTGGTATGGCGAGCATGCCACTGTGTGTGTTTTTATTTCAATATCTATTAGACTACAACATCGGAGATGAAAAACACCCACGCTGATAATTTCGAGGTGTCAATAATATGTTCCAGAACTATGAAAGCTTTTAAGAAATAGTTTGTATTCATTAATTTAGTATTGTTCTGTACCCTAAGCTGTTAACAACTCAATAAACTTGTGCATGTCCTTCAGTAGTTTCTTTACTTAATTCTCTAACGAACATACATCATTTTATACAGAATAAAAGTAGCGCAGTCAGTAGAATTTACAATTAGAAAAAGTGAAGCCTTTTTTTAATCGATCTTGATCGCTAATTGGGAAATTGGAGAATTAGTGACTTAGTATTTAAGTTCCGAGTGTAAGGCCTCGAGGAAGGAAAACTGAAGGAACCCGTAAGCAACTTTGAAGAATTCCACATATAAGGCCACTTGTTGTGTAAAGCCACAAAGTAATTTGGAAGTAATTTCGACCAGTTCCGGTGTAAGGCCACCTGATCTGGAAAGTACAACGTGCTCACACCCGTTCTCTACCCGTTCCAGTGTAAAGCCACTTGATCTGGGAAAGTGCAACGATCTCCACCCGTTCTCTACCCGTTCCAGTGTAAAGCCACTTGATCTAGGAAAGTGCAACGTTTCTCCAACCGTTCCGGTGTAAGGCCACTCGATCTGGGAAGGTGCAACATTGTCACACAAGACAGAGGAAGTACTTGAGGTTAGTCGAATTATATTCATTTCGTATTTGTTTTAATTTTTTTTATTTATTATTTTTCACTATTTTCAAACTTTTAAGCAATATTATCTAATATTTGCATTTTTTTATTTGTTTAATTTATTTTTGGTTAATACAATGCCAATTTGTAACGTAACAGCAACTACGCCAACAATAATTTCTGTCAGTACTTCTAATAAAAACAGATTTTGCTACAACTCAGAAATGGTTTCAGTTTAATAAACTTACCTTAAATATAGAAAAAACAAAATATATACCATTTACATCATATGTTAATAACCTCCCAAATCTTGGCTCATTAAAAATTGATGCAAAAAATGAAATTTCACGTACATACGAGATTAAATATCTAGGTATAATAATTGATAAACATTTACGATGGAACACCCAAACAAATAATATAGTAAATAAATTAAGAGGACTCTCATCAAGATTTAAATTTTTAAAACGATTTTTAGGAATAACTCATTTGCGAATTCTTTATTATGCACTTATACAATCTCAACTTACATATGGCCTTTTAGGATGGGGTGGAATACGCAATAATTACTTACATTCTATAAATATTATTCAGAAATGGCTAATTAGAATTATATACGGGAAAAATTTAAGATATTCTAGTGAGCTGTTATATAACGAAAGTAAATTTTTAAATGTACGTAAATTATTCTGTTATAAAGCTCTTATACATAATATACATGAAAAAAAAGATAATATTAAATTTTAACAGTCATGCCCACCAAACTAGATATATAAAACATACAATTCTACCAAAATGTAATAAATCCATCCTTCAAAGATATGTTGGTTACATAGGGCCCAAATTGTACAATTTGCTACCGGATAATTTAAATCAATTTAAAAATTATAAAAAACATAGATATGAATATGAAATTAAACAATGGATTGGGAACAAATCAACAAAATTCTGCGAAGAACTTATTAATGGACAATAATTGTAACAAATAAATTTAAATAAGAAATAAAAAATTGTATCGAAAATAAAAATTGTATCTAAATAGATTTTTATTATCAACTGCGACATTTCTTGAATTATTGATGGCCACATTTGTATCACAAATTATATTAAAATTAGTATATTTTTATTTTTTCTTGACTAATGTTAGAGTTTTTAGTATTTTTATAAATTTTCATATACTACATATACATAACTGTATACATTTATTCATTTGTTAAATATTTTTTGTGTTTGTTTATATTTGTAAATTAGTATATTATATTTTTAAGTCTCACGCACAAGGGGTGCTAATTTTGTATGTATATTAGTAATATATATACAGGGTAGCTCAACTTCAGTGAGTTATTTATGTTTATTTAGGTAGTACTCATTTTACTTTTTTATTTATTTTTTGTAAATCTTTATTGTTATTCCTAAATAAACATTATTATTATCGAGATTTAGCCATACGGCTCACACTCCCTCTAAGGGGAAAATTGACTCATCCCAGATACCTACGGTATCAAAAGGATTGAGCTCTGGTGGGACTCTTTCCGTGTTATCGAGCCCTAGGTGACTTGGTATGCAGGTGTATCTCCCAAAAATTTTCGTACACATCTGGCCGTTGCGAGTAGTACTGCTTTCTGTATGGTCTTATAAAGATGTTCATTAAGACCCAGCTTTTTTATGCTTTCGAGGAGAGTCTTCGGAATGACTCAAGTAGTAGACATAATAATCGGTATCGTCTGGGTACTTTGCATTCTCCATTGTCTCCGTATTTGAATTTCCAGATCTCTGTACTTGGCGATCTTTTCAGTAAATTTAGTACGTAGATTATTGTTGTTAGGAATCGCCACATCAATGAGGGCTGTTTGTCTCGTTAATTTATTGACTAATACGAGATCTGGTCTATTATGCGCCACTGTTTGGTCTGTGAGCACAGTGCGGTCCCAGTATAGCTTGTAGTTGCCATCCTCAAGCATACTCTCAGGTACGTATTGATAATGTGGGAGATGGTCAGTTTGGAGAAGTCCCAGCTTGATAGCTATCTCTTGATGAAAGATTTTTCCCACTGCGTCATGCCGTTCCTTGTACTCAGTTGCAGCAAATGCCTGGCAGCCCCCTGTAAGATGTTGGATGGTTTCTTGGGCTTGACATCCATATCGGCATCTGTCGTTTGGAACATGAGGGTCTTTGATGATATATTTCAGGTAATTTCTGGTTGGTATAACCTGATCCTGAATGGCCAGTAATGAACCCTCCGTTTCAGGGAACATCTTTCCTGATGTCAACCAGTAGTTCGACGCTTTATTGTCGACATAATCTTGGCTGACCTCATTGGGATGTCGCCCGTGCAGAGGTTTACCCATCCAGGCGCGCACTTTTTCGTCCTTAGTAAGGTGGTTTATGCGAAGTTCTGCTTCCCTCAGTTTTATCGGTGTTGTGTCATCTACTGCGCAGATAGCGCGATGTAGAGTAGATGTTTCAGCCTGCATCTGAAAATAAGATCTTAAATTAGCAATTTGTTTGTCTAATTGCTCACCTATATCCATAAGTCCTCTTCCTCCTAAATTCCGTGGTAATGTCGTTTTATTATTATTATTAATAATTATATTAATTCTGAGAAAGCTATCAAGCTTGTAAATGTTTTTATTGGGTCCTCTTCAAAATTACATTATTTTATAGTTTCTGTTTATTTGATTTGCACAAAGTTTGACCCAGAATTGCCAATTTTACCTTTTATGTTAAAAAGCAAATATTATCAACTTCACTGGCATAATTGATGTTTGTAAACTAAAATTAGACTATCTGGATAAAATGTAACAAACAAAAATAAAGGATATTCTGCATATTTCGCCTTCGCTTAAAACAAACAAACCAGCAGACGTTCTATCAAGTGCTCTAATAAACCATATGGCATATCTATCGAATAGGAAAGGAATTTGCCGAATTTCAGAATGTTAAAGCTAACTTGGTTTTAAATATTTTTTTATATTTTAACGATCAAGTCTTTAATTATATTAATACTTAATAATTACAACAAGATATTAATAATAAAAATATTTTATATGAGAATAACAGAAATTATTTTGAAATAAACCATATTTCTCCTAAGTATTCCTATAGTAGTCCTATTGTCTTGTGGTACACTTCATCTACGGCCTTCTAACAGCAACAAAAGTAGAATGAGTTATTGCCGGTTGGTTTCTTTGTTTCATGTGGCCCTACCTGCCCTGTGCGGAGCATGTCCAGACAGGCTCTACACTACAAGCCAAAGCTTCGAAGCTGCTAAAGAAGCCCTTCTTGGACACCCCAGCTTCGGTCTTCAGGATGGACACTGTGTGTGTTTTTGTTTCAATATCTAGACTACAATATCGGAGATGATAAATACCCACGCTAATAATTTCGAGGTGTTAAATAAAGGTTTTAAGAAATAGTTTGTAGGTATTCATTAGTTCAGTATTATTTCAGTAGTTATTTCATATTGTTTCATATTACAGTAGTTATTTCGCGCAGTATCCTATAGAGAACGGTTTCAGGAACTTATAAACATGATACGACCAACGTTTGAATATAAACAGGACAGGGCATGTAAAAAAGAAGAAGATGAAAGTTTATACATATAATCTTTTAATATGTAAATCTCACAATGTATAAATATGTACAGTTTTTATTTAGAACCTCACCCCGTATAAACAAAAATAATAAAATATAATAGCTGGTCATTCACATCGTTCATACCATTATGGATTCCCTTACGAATCAATCATTCATTTGCCGTACCAATTTAAAATTTTGTAATTTGTGGAATTATAGTCCATAAAAATAAAATTTTAATCATTGATTAATTTGAAACATGTATTCCTCATAGTAAAACCCAAAATAATGGGCACGTTTTATTGGATTTGTCGTAAAATAAAAGTATAAATGGAAAACGGGATCATTATGGATCATAAAACAACAAATTGTGGCATTTAAGGTTTTCTCGTTAGGTAAATGGTATAATAGCACGCACGCGCGTGTGGTTTTATATGAAATGTAACAAAGTTATTAATTATCGTACAGGAGCCCAAGCGGATATTTTTGCAGTTACTCGAGCGCGTCAGAAAATCACATGGGGAGATCCCGTTTACCCTGTAAATGTATCCCTACCATAAATTTGCTCTTAATACAGGGGACAATAACTGTAGATTATATACTTGGAAATTAAAAATGAAGCGGGACAAAAAAAATAGATTTTTTGAGGTAAATGGGCATCGCATCGCGAATTTGTTTTAAAAGGTTTTAGGCTAAAAGCCGCTATAGGTGAAATTTCTTAATCATTTTAGGCACGATAAGAGCCTATAACTTAAATAGTAAAACCTCAAAAAAAAAAAACGTTTGAACACTGTGCCGTCACTTTTCAGTGGCACATATGTGTCGACAGTGGCGCATCATACTTTCCATTTATGGACGGGATAAATAAATTAAAACTTACCCTCCCTCACTACCAGAATTCAATTTTTTATTTTTTTAAGTTCTATGTGAATAACACATAAGATTTAGTGCACATAAAATATTAACCCACCACCCGCTTTCCCCTGCCCCCACCATCAAGAACTTCATTTTTCGTTTTATTTTTTTTTGGTGCGATGCAATCAATTTTCAAATTTCAAAAAATTCACAAGTTTGGTTGAGGCTTTTATAAAACATGTCTTTTTTTATTGGGACCGTGCAAGTTCGGCAAAGCGACCCCTATTTCTACGCTCTGGAACTTTATTCGCACTTTTAATTATATTGTCCAATTATATTAGTCCTGGTTACTGGATAATTGTCAAGGCCATAGCCCAAAAAAATAATAAGAAGAAAAAATAAGATTCAGGTTATGTATCAAAACGTAAACAATTGTATGTAGTAAATAAAATTAGTTATTAAAATGCAGTACTGCCTGCAAAATACAATTAATTAAATTTACCTTTATATAATAATTGCATATCATATCAATATTGTGGAGCAATATATAATTTTTCTGCTTCAATGACAGAAGGTGTGAAATATACGTCAATTTGACAATTTCAATTGACAATATGAATTATTTAGGACAGTTGCAATATTTCTCCGCGACTCGCGAACGGTCGTTTCTCGTTTCCCTTCCAAGTACTTGCACACCACGAATAGACCCGTAGGATGAGTGTACATATCCTCAAAAAATTTTTAAATTTTTTTTTTGGCAAAAAACGTATAATTTTTTTTTGGGGATAGCTGCAGCTCTAAGTTTTTCTTAATCTTGTGTATTTTATCAAACGCTACATATTTATATTTCTAATTTTTTTCAGATTTTTACGTAAGGCTCGCCATCTTCAAAAATCCGAAAAACTGTTTTTTAGGGGATTTTTGGGGA
This sequence comes from Diabrotica virgifera virgifera, assembly GCF_917563875.1. Taxonomy (NCBI): domain Eukaryota; kingdom Metazoa; phylum Arthropoda; class Insecta; order Coleoptera; family Chrysomelidae; genus Diabrotica; species Diabrotica virgifera. Next base: position 219,339,165 of record NC_065449.1, read on the forward strand.
TTTTTCCTATTTTATAGACTTCATAATTGATAAGATCAATTTATTTTTATAGGTTATATGTAAATTGAAGTAACTGAGTCCTTTACAATATTTAAAAATGGGACAAACATGTTCAAATCCCCCAAAACCCCCTTTAAAAACAGTTTTTTTTTATTTTTGAAGGTGGCCAGCAATACGGAAAAATCTGAAAAAAACTAAAAATATAGCGTTTGATCAAATACACAAGATTAAAAAAATTAGACCTGCAACTATCCCAAAAAAAAATTATACGCTTTTTTCCAAAATAATTTTTTTGAGGTTGTGTACACTCAAACTACGGATTTATAAAAAATAGACATGTTTTATAAAAGCCTCAACTATCTCACCACCAATAAATAAAAATGAAAAATGAAGATTTTGATGGTGGGGGCAGGGGGAAGGGGATGGTGGGTTAAAATTACGCTGAATCTTATGCGTTAATCACATAGAACTTAAAAAAAAGAATGTGTGCACTTTGTACGCACGTAAGAAGTTATACTTCTATATATGATTTTAACGAAATTAATACACTTTAAAACGATTCTTTATATTTTATTTAAATATTACACTAATTTAAATACTTACTACCTTTCAAAAATTTTTATTAAAACAATAACAAAAATTTAAAAAATAAAAGAATAAAAAACTATTTTTAATGGGAAATAAGCCACAATTTTACCAAAAAAATTATTTTATTAACGTTTCGAAGCCTAAATCGGGTTTCGTTGTCAAAATACAAAATACTACTAAAATAAACAAAAATGTTGTTGCTAAGTAAAAAAATTCTTCTAATAACTTATTTAATCTGACTCATTTATATTGGTTATTCAGACATATATTATACATTTTAAAGTAGAAGACTTTAAAATGATATCGCCAATATTTATGAGTTGCGTTCCTGGGACGACTTTACTAAAAGATAGTTCATTCGATTACATGAAATCAATCCCAACTCAAGAATATTCGTCACAAAAAAATAATAGCATGTGATCTGTCTTTAAAAAGACAACCAAATTCAACGATGACAGTAAAATTCTCGCGTTAGAGATTCCATATTAAATCACGAGGGAAAACCAGGAAAAAACCTCGTGATACTATCCCGACATCGTAAGTATTTGGTCTTACATTTAATTTACTTTCAAAAAACTAATACCAAATTCTGACTTTAATATGTTTAAATTATAAATACCTAATATTAATAATATATAGATATGCAATAAGTAATACTAAAATATAAAATTTGTACTAACTCGATATGTTATTGACTTACTAATCGTGGTATTTTCTTTCTATTGACTTCCTCTTTCAGTATGGGTAACCACATCCTACTGCATTCTACCGAGGAATTTGCGACACAATTATTATGCTAAATGAAACTAATTGTGTCGCAAATTCCTCGGTAGAATGCAGTAGGATGTGGTTACCCATACTGAAAGAGGAAGTCAATAGAAAGAAAATACCAAGATTAGTAAGTCAATAACATATCGAGTTAGTACAAATTTTATATTTTAGTATTACTTATTGTATATCTATATATTATTAATATTAGGTATTTATAATTTAAACATATTAAAGTCAGAATTTGGTATTCGTTTTTTATAAATAAATTAAATGTAAGACCAAATACTTACGATGTCGGGATAGTATCACGAGGTTTTTTCCTGGTTTTCCTTCGTGATTTAATATGGAATCTCTAAGGCTACAATTTTACTGTCATCGTTGCATTTGGTTGTCATTTTCAAGACAGATCACATGCTATGATTTTTGTGACGGATATTCTTGAGTTGGGATTGATTTCATGTAATCGAATGAACTATCTTTTAGTAAAGTCGTCCCAGGAACGCAACTCATAAATATTGGCGATATTATTTTAAAGTCTTCTACTTTAAAATGTATAATATACATCTGAATAACCAATATAAATGAGTCAGATTAAATAAATTATTAGAAGAATTTTTTTACTTAGCAACAAAATTTTTGTTTATTTTAGTAGTATTTTGTATTTTGACAACGAAACCCGATTTGGGCTTCGAAACGTTAATAAAATAATTTTTTTGGTAAAATTGTGGCTTATTTCCCATTAAAAATAGTTTATTATAAAAATGCCACAAGGAAATAGCTTCAGAACAACAAAAAGAATAAAACACACACAAACACATTGAAAAATGCCACAAATGATTTCTGAACAATAATTATCGGAAAGATTTTTAATTAAATACGTATTTTCTGAAAAAAAAATTATATAATAAATATACTTACAATCATAAAATGTATAAAAAATAAAAGTTTTTATTGGGGTTCGAACCCGCTCATGTTAGCGCGGTTAGTATTGAAATTCAATCATCCTACACTTTTACCCACGAAGACACATGCATCATGTGGGAAGATCGACTAACTAAACGTTTTAAACTTTTGACAGTTCTGAATTTAATCAAATTATTTTAATTTTTATAGAATTGAAATATTAAAATACAACAAAACATAGATTAAGAAAAAAATGTATTAGGTAAATATTGGTAGAAATTTGGATGGTAATCAAATTATGTAAATCAAAGCATTATATACTATTTTGGTAGGTTCATTTTAAATTTGCCAAATAGGTACATAGGTAGGTACCTATGTAATTTTTTATTAGGATACTGAAACATCTACAATTATTACGTATCTGTCGCTTTTAAATACTATTTAAAAAGTCATTACAATTATAAACTTGCTTTTTTCTCTGCCATCCAGGGGTGTAATGCTGATTCGCCTCCATGTGGTGCACCCTGGGTAACGCTAAATGAACTAGCAAAAATTTGGCGGCAGACGAACGAAAAACAAAAACAATATCCTGCCAACATCACAGATCACAAACAGAAATCTTATCTATACGTAAACATACGATGGGAACAAATAAAGGTTCTTCTCAGAACCAACTGACTAGAGATCTCGGACCGTGTATCCGAGTCTGTCACCTCAACATCGAGGGCATAAGCCAGGCAAAATGCCAAGTGTTGCAAAAAATCCTACACGATAACGACATTGACCTGGTTGCCATACAAGAGACCCATACTGAAGACAAAGTCCAGCTTGATTTAAGGGGAAAGATACCTGGCTACGATTTACTGGGAGCCACCTATGATAAACATTACGGCGTCGCAACCTACATTCGCTGCAATATAGAAAATGGTTTCCCACTTTCTGCTTCCAATGAAAATAATATACATGAAGTAGTCACCAAGATTGGAGATATTACCGTAGCTAACATATACATGGAACTCAGAAGTGCTAAAGACTCATCCACATCCTACTATATACATCGGCGACTTCAACAGCCACAGCGAAATGTGGAAGTACACCACGAATGATGAAAATGGGGAGGCACTAGTAGAATGGTCCGAAGAGCAAAACACATATCTAGTTTTTGATGCCAAAGACAGAGGAACATTTAAATCAGCTGCATGGAGAAAAGAATATAACCCAGACCTATGTTTTGTCTCAAAAGATACCAATGACAGACCACTAACAACTGCGAGAAGTGTCCTTGCAGACTTCCCACATACTCAACATCGTCCGGTGCTTATCACCATCGGAATATCAATTCCAATAATTAGATCATATCCTCGACCCAGGTGGAATCTTAGAAAAGCAAACTGGAAGAAGTTCTCTGAACAACTAGACCGGACCTTGAGCTGGGTCCCTCCAACCAGCAAACATTATGAGAGGTTTGTGGGCGCAGTAATAAGCACTGCCAAGAAAACCATCCCTAGGGGGTATCGCAAAGAATATGTGCCTGGATGGACTGAAACATGTGAAGACTTATACACGAAGTTTCTCGAAAGTGGTGACCGAGAAATAGCCGATGAGCTTTTACACAACATCGATACAGCTAGACGCCAAAAATGGATAAAGACTGTCGAAAACCTTGACTTCAAAAAATTAAGCCGGCAGGCATGGTCCTTGTTGCGGAAAATTGGAGGAGCTAACCAGCTGGAATCTAGAGAGTCTAAAATGTCTCCTAACAAGGATGCCTCCCATATAGTATCTCTATCCAGAGTTCCACGAGATCGAACACATACTACCAACGTGAAAAGAGACTTAAGGGCATTAAAACAAATGAACAGAACGAACTCCGAATATTCAGCAAGAATACTTATTTCTGAAATCACACATGCGCTGAAAGAAATGAAATCAGGTAAAGCACCTGGCTTTGATGGTATCCATCCAGAGTTCTTGATACACAGTGGTGCATACACGAAACAGTGGCTTGCAATGTTCTTTAATGATATACTTCTGTCAGGTAACATTCCTTTCTCACTTAAGCGAACAAAGATAATTGCAATTCCGAAACCGGGCAAATCAAACGATAAGCCAGAAAACTACCGCCCCATAGCTCTACTCAGCATGGTATATAAACTATTAGAAAAGCTTCTCCTCAACAGAATTAGTCACAGGATACTAGAAAATGTCCCCATTGAACAAGCTGGTTTCCGCCCTCATCGAAGCTGTACGGACCAAGTGCTGTCATTAACAACTTTTATAGAAGCTAGTTTTCAAAAGAAACAAAAGACAGCAACAGTATTTATAGATCTAACAGCAGCATATGATACTGTTTGGAGACAGGGATTAATATATAAACTGGCCCGCATTATCCCCTGCAGAAAGATAATTAACCTCATTGACAACATGCTGACCAACAGAGCCTTCCAGGTTATAATGGGAAAGGAGACGAGTAGACAGATGAAACTTAACAATGATCTTCCACAGGGTTCTGTCCTTGCCCCTTTACTTTTCAGCCTCTATATTGCTGACATGCCTGAAACCGGATCTCGGAAGTTTGGATATGCTGACGACTGGACCCTTGCAACAAGCCACCAATCTTTAGAAACTACTGAAATCACTCTCACGAATGACTTATCCATCCTCAGCGAATACCTTAAGAAATGGAGACTACAGCCAAGTACTACAAAAACTGAAGTATCAGCTTTTCATCTAAACAACAAGTTGGCAAACAGAGAATTGCGAGTGTATTTTAATAACAAGCTGTTAAAACACAATAAATACCCGAAATACCTTGGGGTTACTCTAGACAGAACGCTCACATTCAGAGAACACCTGACGAAAACAGCAGCAAAATTGAAAACACGCAACAATATAATACAGATACTCTGCGGCACTACATGGGGGTCCACAGCATCAACATTAAGATCCTCTGCTCTTGGCCTGATATATCCGGTGGCAGAATACTGTGCTCCAGTGTGGCTAAATAGCAGGCATACCCACCTGGTCGACAACCAACTAAACCGTACTATGCGTATGATAACAGGCACAATTAAGCCCACCCCTACAATGTGGCTACCTACCCTTAGTAATATAGCACCACCCAACCTACGCCGCGAACATGCATTGGTTAAAGAATATAACAAAATAATGGACAGTCGCCAGCTTCCAGTCCACAACGACATCCCCGATATTCTTGGAAACCGTCTCCGATCCAGGTTACCCCCTCTACAATCTGCTCAAGCGCTGCAGCAATCCAACTTTGACTTAAATACCCGATGGAGAGAAGATTGGGAAAGTAGGACAGATCCGCATTACCATAGTCTACCGGACATCATAGGGAAACATGGCGAATTTGAACGTCCCCGTAAGATTTGGGCAGCCCTTAATCGAATTCGAACAAACTGTGGAAGATGCGCCGACTCCCTCCACAGATGGGGTAAACTCCCCTCGCCTTCTTGTGACTGCGGCGCTGCAAGACAGACGATCAGTCACATTGTTCAGGACTGCCCACGCAGAGCATACACAGGCGACCCTATAGACTTTGTAATGGCAACCGAAGGGTCAATCGAATATATAAAAAAATTGGACATCTGTTTGTGATGCATTGTATAATGCATAAATCTAAATATATTCTGTGATATACTTAAGCCATACGCTAAATAAAAATTCTCTGCCATCGCAACAATAAAAACTAATATTCTCAACATTTGTTTATCCATAACCTCCATATTAATTATTGAAAGATGGTTTTAACACCCAATCAGATCCCATATAACGTTTGGGCTGCGCTCAGGACCAAGTCTTTTGATGAATTCGCGCACATATAAATTTACCCCCATCGCGGCTAAAGAAGTATAACTTCAAAATGTGCTTTTAAGTGGGTAGCTTTTAAATTATTTTTCGCGTCCATAAGTGGAAAGTTTGATGCGCCGCTGTCGACGCATGTGCCACTAAAAAGTGACGGCACAGTGTTCAAACTTTTTCTTTTAGGTTCTACTATTTCAGTTATAGGCTCTTATCGTGCCTAAAATGATTAAGAAATCTCACCTATAGCGGCTCTTAGTCTATTTAGTTAATATTTGATTTGTTGTTATGTTCTTCTTTCTCCTTCTTCTTGTAATAGGACCATGTCCTGTTTCTTCTGTTACATTCTCTGCTGCGATCCGGAGCTCCAGTACTTGTTGTTATTTTCGTGTTTGATATGATATGAGTTGATACGTATGACATAAGTAAAAAAAGTAATCCTATAACTGAACAGTATAGACATAATTATTAATACTTTAATCAGAATAACTATGCCGCTACATTTTTAACTTTAAATATCTAGAAAAATAATTACTTTAATGTCCGACTGGTCTATTATTTGACAAATAATGACATTATTTCGAAGTCTATTGAGTACGATATAACGCCCAAGGGCGTGTTATTGAAAAATAACGCCCTAGGGCCTAGTGTTGCCCAAATGCAAGACCAAGACGAGACTTAGACAGTCTTGGTCTTGGTCTTGCAACAGTACACCTGGTCTTGGTCTTGGTCTTGGTATTGCGCTCCAGGTCTTGGTCTTGTTCTTGGTCTTGCAGCAAGAGTCTTGCAAGTCTCGCAGTTGCCCATTAGCCTATTACATATCTTAGAACAACGTAACAGAGTAGGTAAATTTTAAGCTTGAATTATTTATTCGTTAACAATATCGCTGTAATAATATTGTTGCTAGAAGGTAAATTGTCGGTGTACCTATAGGTACCGGATACCGTACCGGTACCAATGAGTGTACCAATCCAGCTGTATTTTTTTCTCAAAGTTCGCATCATCCTGTGGAATAGTCTAGCCTTTATAAAATACTGAAATTAAAATCCTACTACATCTGATATTTTCTTGACATTCTGTTTTTTTTTTTCATTCGTTTGGATAACAACAAAGTTAGGTATTTTAATAAATAGCCATATTTTTCATCAATACCGGCTGTTTTGAAATAAGTATGGCAAATTTTAAGGGGTAATTCTAAACAAACCGGTTACACGTAGGTATGCGCGCCATTGGTGAATATTAAAATTTTAAATATATGTCAAAAATGCGTAATAACTACCTCTTAAAACCTACCAAATTTCATTCGCATATCTCAACCGGTTTTAGAGCAATAAATAAATCGTCAGTTTGTAAGAACAATTTTAACATTCCCTATTTCGGAAACGAAGTATTTGCGAACGTACGTTTAAAATCAAACTGTCATTAGTTTTTCGTGCAGAGTAATTACCCCTTAAAGTTTGCCATACTTATTTAAAAGCACCCTGTATTGATAAAAAACATAGCTAGCTAAAAAAGTACGTAACTTTTTATTCTCCAACATAAGCGAATGAATCAAAAAACAAAATGTTAAGAAAATATGAGGCTATAGTTGGGTTTTAATTTGAATATTTTATAAGCTAGAATATTCCATAGGGTGATGCGAACTTTGAGAAAAAAACACAGTTTGATTGGTACACCCGGTATACAATGACAATTTACCTGTCTAGCAATAGTATTATTACAGCGATATTGTTATAAAGAATAAGACTATAACATATTAAAAAAATCACTTCAATCGACAACAGGTTTAGGAAATTCAAGACATAAAGGATGACCCGTGTTTAAGGTGGGGCGTTAATTTCTTGGAGTAGTGTATATCACCAAATACAAAGAGTAACAAAAGAATAGTCGATTGATAAACCAAATGACCAGTTTAATTTAACTACACAAAAAACTGTTATAAATGTGCTTTAGTCTTGCATACATTTCACAGTAATATTTCTTTGTTCAATGCCTCGGTAGACAGTATTTATCGTTATTTATTAATACTTTTAAGTATTAGCCGCATTCTTTCGGCAAGTTTTGCTTAACTGAATGAGGTCATTGCACAATCAACAGAAAAATATACATAATAGTCTTACTATGCTATATACCGATAAGATGTAATAGGTATATTTTTTATCAACTACAAATTTTTAACGACATTATTGTCGGCATCGCAAGGTCGCAACGCAGGAATATTAATTTTTATGAATAAAGGCCAGCTATTCTCAAAACTTGTTAACAATTAATTTCAGAGCGAAGATGTCGTCTGCTGGGACGAAAGAATGTAAAAATATTTTATTTTTGCATTGTAATAATGATCTGCTATGTATGTTTGTGGTATTGTTCGTAATGCGCATAAGTCAAATTTTCCAAATTTTTGTAAAAATTTGGAAATTTTGCCTCTCATAGAGTACTATCTAAGAATATACCCGAACTAATAGACTCTCTAAAACGACCCTCAGTTCTAAATGCAAGACGCAAGAGTTTTGCAGGCTTAGTCTTGTTCTTGCTCAAATCTTGCACGCTAAGTCTTGGTCTTGGTCTTGCTCAAATTAGGCGGTCTTGGTCTTGGTCTTGGTCTTGCAAAAACGCAAGAACAAGACCAAGACTGCAAGACTAAGACAGATTTTGGGCAACACTACTAGGACCTGTTAAATTTAAATAACGAGTTAAATACTGTCAAGTTGACAAATAAAACTATAAGTAAAACTATTGTTACCACAATTACGTTACGACTATTTCTGGTAAATGTACTTATTTGAAAAGCAATTAATTTAAAATTCATTCAAATTTTTTGCATATAAAGAATAAATTAGCCGGACATTAAACGTTGAAGGCACCACGTGTATTATAATAATAACGCTTTCGGTAAACGTATATACCTCGGACCGAAGACCCTCGGTCTATACAGGATTGACCACAAGCGTTATTATCCTTATAATACCCTTGTTACCTTAATAACTATATCGTTACGAATAAAGAGTATGTTATTTATATAGAAAGTATGAATAGCATCGAAAAATTGTGCTAAAATAACAATTCCACCAGTGGCGTAGAATTTGGGAAGGGGCGATAAGAATCCATAGAAACGTATATATAACATAATTTAGTAGGGTATACAGTACCTACACTTTTGCCAAGTATGACAAGGGTATTAATTTTAAAATACTCCTCCTAAATGCCTTCTCTATTGAGGTTGGCGATCAATATGGCAAATTTCTCAATGTTCTAGGCTTGATGAATTAAGTCATTCCATGTTGTGTGGGTCCAATCTCTGATGTTTCAGAGCCAAGAATTTTCTTTCTTCCTATATCCCTTTTATCTTCGATTTTGCCTTCTAATATTACCTGAAGCTGCTCAAATTTCCTATGGCGCATTATGTGTCCTAGATATGTCCTAGATATTCTTTCTAATTTTGATGGTATTGACCAGATGAAAACGGGTGTTCATTATTTTCAGTACTTCTTCATTTGTAGTTCTGCTGGTCCAGGTTATTCTTAGCCTTCGGCGGTTCATCCACATTTAAAATGAATTCAGTTTGTTGACGCCATACTGCTTTAATGTCCAGGTCTCACAGTTATATAGTAATAGAGACCACACATAACACTTTGGTGTTCTCAATCTTATTGTGACTAATTGGTTGGGGTTACAGAGCACTTTTCGTATAATATATGTTCATGAAACCAGTCCTTGCTATTTCAATGCATCTTCTAATTTGTTTTGAGTGGTCTAGCTGACTATTTAGCTCTGTGCCCAGGTATATGAAGCTTTGGGAGCTCTGAAGGGTAATATCAGTTATTTGTATGTTGGGCGCAATACCGTGCTTTTGGTTTTGGAAAAGTTAATGTCCGAGCTCAGCCTGTGACTTTCTTATGTTCATCAATATTTTTAGTTGGTCTTCTGGTTCCGCTAATACTACGATGTCATCGGCATATCTTAATGATGATTCCATTTAATCTGGCACATTTAGGGCGATCTTTAACATACTGAGTACAAATAATTTTTATATTTTTAAATAAAGCACCTTGAAGCTCAGTAAGGAGCCACATTTTATTTAAGTTATTTGCATTAAATCTTAATATTTTGAGACCAGGGATCTACAGTTAAAATGTTTTCAATTATTAATGAAACACCCTCTATATACTTTATCTTCATTTTGAAGATCCTAATACAATTCTCTTATTGTAGATTGAACACACCGTAGATAAAGGTTTCGCTTTAAAAGTTAACATTTTATTTTTTTGTGATTTTTATGTTCATTTCTAACTCCTCTTTAATGTATTTTGAATCCTAATATCTTAAAAATTGCAATAAATTGAAAGATCATAGCGGTGCCATATATTTGAACGGTAGTGTATTACAAAAGCTCATAAATTCGGAAGACCTGTTCATCTTTCGTTTAAAATATCGTCCAATAAAGCCTGAACAGAAATAATCCGGTTGAATTAGTGCCTCCAAATTGATCGTAGATAACAACCTACGCTCAAATCCATATGTTGCTTTTCCATTCCGAAATGTCAAAACTCTTTCTGTATTTTCCTCTGTACGAAATTCCCGGCCTGAGAGGCCATTATATGGCGGAAAAAATAATAGCGCCATAATTTATACCTATACAAAAGCGGGTTATGGAGATACATGTTAACGGAAGAGATATGTTTTTGAGTTTTCCAGTTCTAGACAGATTTGTGTTTTTATTTTTCACGGTATTACCCAACGAAGAATTCATAGAAAGGTGCATGATATTTTATTAGTTCGTTTTGTTGACCGTTATTTTAGAACAGTAATTGCAGGACGAGCAATCTTTTTGGTCTGTTTTTAAAATGAGTCAATCTAAACTAAACATTTTCGAGGGAGCTATTTTATTTTGCAGATTTGTCGCATTTATCTCTAGGGTTATTAACGTCATAGTCATAACTAGGGAGCGGATTTTATGCTAAATGCATATTGCATGCATATTTCGCATATTTAAGAACTTTACTAAATTTTGCATATTAAAAAAAAACATGCATATGTTGTGCCTATTAAAAACATTTAGGGTCCAAAAAAAAATTTTAATTCGACACAAAATATTTCCACGCAAAGGCTGTTCTATTAATTCGAGAACTACCTGAAGAGAGACGGCGCATTCACTGCCTTTTCATTTTTTCTTAGAAAATACTCAATCTTTACACAAAGTAACTTACACACACTCAAAAATGTTTTGCATAATGTAATATTTTCAAAATTATTTACCAAATCTGGTGAAATCTAATTTTTTTTTAACAAAATACTTTATTATATATATAAAATTGTATGTTTTGATAAAAACAATAAACAAAATTTAAAGGATTAACAATTTATTATTATTATTTATAATATGTATTATAAATATATTTTTTAAATTTATACAGATATAGGAACTAATACTTAATATGCCGTATTTCCACCTCTTGCATCAATGCAAGACTGGATGCGATGTCTCATGCTTCTTCTAAGTGTATTAATGTAGTTCTGGTCCATGGTGCCCCATTCTTCAATGGCTGCTATTCTAAGGTCTTGTAGTGTCCTTGGGGGTGGCTACAGGGACTGAATTTTTGTTTTGAGCATATCCCATCTGTGCTCAATGGGATTGAGGTCAGGTGAGCAAGGTGGCCATTGCAATCTGATGATATCTTCTGTCTCTAAAAAATCTGCCACATGTCTCGTACGATGGGGAGGCGCATTGTCGTCCATAAAAATAAATTCCGGACCAAAAGCTCCTCGCCACAAGCGTACAACAGGCCTAAGAATGGTATCAATATAAATTTGTCCATTCATGTTACCAACAATAGGAATTAAAGGAGTTTTTTATTTAGCATGATGCCGCCTCAAAACATTATGAAGCCACCTTGATATGGGACTCTTTGGACAGCTTGGTTAAGTTTATCCTGTCGATTTGGGTTCTTCCAAATCATAATTCGGCGATTATCCGACAAAAGGCTAATTTTGGTTTCATCAGAAAATAACACGTTTCCCCATCTGTTGTCATGCCATTGTAAATGTTCAGTGGCCCATTCCAGTCGAGTCCTTTTCTGCTCTAACGTAAGCTTTGGTACAAACAATGGCCTTCTTGTAAATAAATTCGCCAAATATAACCTGTTTCTAATAGTCTGATCGCAAATTACAATAATATGAGCTTGATGGAGCTCTCTTCTAATAGCTGGGGCAGTCATAGAAGGGTTTCTCCGGGCAGTTAACGTTAAAAAGCGTTCTTGGACATTGGTAGCAATTCTGGGTCTTCCGCTTTTTGGACGATCACTAACAGAATTCGTCTCTCGATATTTTTTCACAATCCGAGACACATCACTCTGATTAACTCCAACCCGGACAGCAACGTCGACTTGTGTGTGGCCTTCCTCAATCAAAGTAACGATTCTAACTCTGTTGAACTTGTCTATTCATATTGTTCACTACAAAGTGAATAAAACGCAAACCAATTTTTACAAATATCGGTTTTCGAAAACTGATGAACGCAATATGAATACTGAGAATCTTTGCGACGATTAAGAAACAAAAATCAAGCAATAAAATACATTATTTTAGTAGACAAAAAAAAATCAGTGCAAAAAATTTCAAATGAGAAACGTTCAGTGGCGTTACAGATAATATGCAAAACATTTTTGAGTGTGTGTATTTATAGTATGCCGTTATAAAATGATTGTAGGATGTTAAAATGATGAAGGATGGTTTACCGGGAAATCCGAATTTTATTTACTTTTATTATATTTAGCGGGTATCTACAATTCTGGTGATTCTTTTAAATCCCCTATTGTTAAGAGAGTTACACATTTATTTAAACCATAGTCCTTCTTTATTATATTGTGACCATAGTTTTACGATTTTCTAACGGGAATTGAAATATTCATCCCGTCTTTAAACGGCTTTAAAACTTTGGAGGACATATTTATGCGAAATCTTTAATGGAAATTTTGAAATTGATTTTGGTGCAGAATATTCGGCTTTAACAAGTTATTTTAAATACGCCCCAATTACTTCTATTGATGTTGAAAGGAGTTTTCCAAGTTATAAAAATATCAAAGAAAATGTTTCCTCGTAAAAAATTTGGAAAAACACATTGTAGTGAATTATAATCGAAAATATATATAGTGATATTGTTGTTTTATTTTAAATAGGTAACTATTGGTATCAGTTTTTGTAAAAAATGTGAATAAATTGCATATATTTAAAATAATGTTTTATTTGAAAGAAAATAAATAAGATTATCGCCCCCCTATAAAAGAACCCGCTAGAATAGAATAGAACAGAAAATTTGTGGTTTCTCGAAATGCGCATTTTTTGAATTTTTGTGCATATCTTGCGCATATTTCGTAATTTTTTACTGCATATAAATATGCGCATATTTCATCAAAATTGATCGCATATAAATCCGCTCCCTAGTCATAACATATTATTTTTATGATCTACTTTTTATTACTTTTATATCAATTAGTCTTTATTTGATTACTCCAATGAATTATTTAATCAATTATCCAATTGTCGTAAATCATAAAAAAAAATTAAGAAAAAATCTCAGGGTGCCTTTTTATAATCCAAAAAAATATCTAAATTATCTTATGTTATACTTATCTTCTCTCGTGGTTTCAGTATCTCTTAGTTGATTCTTATCGGGAGAAAAATAGGAAAGGGAAATAAATAGAAATACATAAATAAGCATATAGAAATATCTTTTATTATCAAAATCAATACTCTAAAAATCGATCAATTAAAACCTGTGCAACATAGCTGTCCGAATGAAATTTTTACCACTTAAATTTATTCTAGTTTAAATAAAATTTTATGGGTTTGTTCCCGATGACTTTGATAAACAAGGTAAACAAACAAATTTAGGTATTCGCAAAATTACTTATACTTCCTATTTAATTTTTGAAATATTGGAATCTTAATTCATATGCTTTTACTCAAAATTTTAGTTCCCGAACATAAAAAAAATCTTTCACATAAATTGACTGACCTTTTGCTTCACTCACAATGATGTCTCCTCTTGACCCAAACAGCTCTCCCTTGTTGACTATGTTAGGCTACCCATTAAAGCCCTCTCCGTTCTCAAGCTTCAATCCAGCAGCATACCAGCACTAATTCTCCAAAAAAAAAACAAACGAGCGAGGCCTCTTTTAACCAGTACTCGATTCAAACAACTCCAAAATTCTCTCCTCTCCTTCTCACAATAATACAGAATCAAAGAGGTATTTCTTCTCAATTTGATCTGTCTCTCGTTCCACTTTTCAGATCCACTCTCCACTATCAAAAACCCACTGGTACTTGCTTTTTAACTATCCACGAAAAATTTGAATGCTCTTCCGCGATGCCGATCACATAATCCATTCTCTTTCCAAAACTATCTGAAAATTCAACCTTCTCTCCTTCCCATTCCAAATTGCCAAACCAAGCAGAGACATTTCTTCTTCCCCACTCTTTTTTTCATTCGAAAAGAAACTCACGCATACTTTCAAAAATATTCCTACCATCATAATATTTCCTTTCGGGAAATTCTACAAAATTTACTCGGGGTTAAACAAAAAGAGTTTAAAATTCCAAACTTTCTTTTAAATTATTTTCTAAAGATATCATTACCTGTGGCTTTTGGCCTCGTGCATAACAAAGCACCGTTCTAATCTCCAAATAGCCTGAACAATTATTGTCTATTCATATCACTTTCTTTCCTAATGTCTTTTATTTTTCAGGGAAAAAACTCATTAAAAATAAATCCACTTCTTAAAAACTACCTTATGATAAATAGTTACAAATCAATATACAGGTTGTATCAAATTTATGTGCCCGCGTTATCATTAAAATTAATATAAAGTTTTTATTCTATCTTTGATTGATAAATTGATATACAATAATATACATAATAATTCATACTGAACATTTTATATTTTGTAATAGTCCATGTGGTGAGACCGCTCCCGTCTAAAAAACATTTCTAATTCGGTTTCTCTGTGGATTCATATTCAAAAATATCCCCTTTAAACAAATCTGAAGGGTGCCGGAGGAAATTTTTGGGCAGAAATTGTTTAAACAATTTTTTTAAACAAATACATAAGATCACCTTTTGTTGCTCCAAAAAATATATTTTTATATTTTTTCGGCCATTCTAAACAAGAAAGGTATCTTGTGATTTTTCTCAAAAATTAACAGTTTTCGAGTTATAGGCGATTTAAAATCTAAAAAATTCGAAAATACACATTTTCGAGTCTTAAAAACTCATATTTAAATTAGTAGTTTTTAGAGTGCGAATAACTTGGATTAAAATTTAAACATTCCTTTTCAAGATTCCGAAGAGTGATCGGGTCTAACTTCAATTATTTAGACCGTAGTTTTTTAATTGTTAATTATGCGTGTCTTTCCGGTTTTTTTGCCTATGCGGCAAAATCTCTTATTTTAGTCCGAAAAATATTTTTTCTTTTCTAGATTCTTTGGAACATTCTAAATAAAATAAGTTTTCTGACATTTTTCTCAAAAGTTAATAGTTTTAAAGTTATAAGCGATTTAAAATCCGAAAAATGACAAGAAAACAATTTTTCGCATTTTAAATCGCTTATAACTTAAAAACTAGTAACTTTTGAGAAAAATATCAAGAAACTTATTTTGTTTAGAATGTCCCAAAGAATCTAGAAAAAATATAGTTCGGGGGAAAATAGGAGATTTTTGAAATGGAGCGCTCCGCACCGGCCAAAAAATCGGACGGACATATATAATTAACAGTTAAAAAACTACAGTCTACATTAAAGTTAGACCTGATCACTCTTCGGAATCTTGAAAAGGAATGTTTAAGCTTTAATCCAAGTTATAGGTACCCTTAAAAATACTAATTTAAATAAGAGTTTTTAAGCCTCGAAAACGCGTATTTTCGCATTTTTTAGATTTTAAATCGCCTACAACTGGAAAACTGTCAATTTTTAAGAAAAATTACAAGATAACTTTCTTGTTTAGAATCAGCCAAAAAACTTAAAAATATATTTTTTGGAGCAATAAAGGGTGATCTTATATATTTGTTTAAAAAAATTGTTTAAACAATTTCTGCCCAAAAATTTCGTCCGGCACCCTTCAGATTTGTTTAAAGGGGACATTTTTGAATATGAATCCGCAGAGAAACCGAGTTAGAAATGTTGTCCAGACGGAAGCGGTCTCACCACATGGACTATAAATAAACTACAATGATTGTAGTTAAAATTAAGTATGTTTTTTGATTTTGTCGCTTCAATTTTCAATCTGAAAACTATATTTATTTTTAAAAACAAAAATTATGAAAATTGATATTTGTGGCAAATAGTTTTTGCGTCAGTTTTTTAGGCATCGAGAATATAATATGTTTTGAGAAACGGTAGACGGTAGAAACCCAGCGGGACAGGCTAGAAAACTGTGGAAAGATGCAGTGAGAGGAGAAAGCAGGAGTGAGAGAATGGGAAATAGTGGCACAGGACCGGAATCAAGACAATAGTAAACGCGTCAAAGACTCACGAAGACTTGTAAAAGCCAAAGATGATAATGATGGTGCATATAAACAGGTATGGTGCATGTAAAACGTATATAAACAGGAATTCATTATAGAAGATAATGGTGAAAATGGAAGTACATACACAGAAAGCTGATAGGATAACAGTGTTTAGCTTAACGGTGTCTAGTCGGACAAACTTTGATGTACCGGAACACTGGAACAGGGGAAGTGTTAATTGTGGAACAGTTTACGAAAACGTCCCATGTATTTTGTCGGACAGAACTTCCAATTGATTTGTTACCGTTTCATTAAACTCTCATGCAAAAATCAGACTGCTATTTATCACCAATATAATTCCTGTCATTTGACATGTTCTTCGTGTTCCACTTATTAAAATGCCCAGCTGGTGATAAACACCAGTCTGATTTTTGCATGAGAGTTTAATGAAATGGTATCAATTGGAAGTTCTGTCCGACAAAATACATGGAACGTTTTCGTAGTCTGACGTTCGAAATTTTTAACCTGTTCCACTTCCCCTGTTCTAGTTTTTCCATACATCAAACTTTCTCCTACTAGACACCGTTAAGCTATTAACAAATTTTCAACTTGCTATTAATCAACTTTGTTTTGGTACGCGGGATGCAGGTCTAATAGTTTCTTATTGTTCGTTTGCTATAACTTTTCCCATGCGTCACGATTCAATTTCAAACAAATTAAGTCAAAGCATAAGGTGAAACGTACGCAGATGTGTGTAGTATATAGTATACAGTATACAAAATGTATATACACATCGACGTTCGTTTCACTTTATGTTTTGACTTAATTTGTTTTAAAATGAATCGTGACGCATGGGAAAAGTTATAGCAGACGGACTATAATTGAATAAAATGCCAAAGCCAAACACAAAAAGGACACCCAGAACGAATAGACACCATAGAAGAAAAAGAAGAAATGAAAATCATTTGATTAAATAAATTAGTACAGGATTTCACATTATTGTAAAGGACATTATTCGTAAGATAAAACTTTACTTCGTGAACTATAGATTTCGAGTAAAATTGAGATTGACAATTTTTTTTCTGGACACATTTGGTTGGTGTCGTAATAATAATGTGTTGTTTATTTTTAGGTGATGATTAATTCATTTTGGAAAATATAAAATATAAAATCTTTTTAAGTGATAATTTAATGTTCCTACGTATCGATATTTATTGAAGCACTCTACGTTATTTATTTAGTGATAAAGATTATGACGTTATTTTGTAATATTAAGTTATAATATTAGAAACGTAAAATTATAAATTTATCTTGCTAATATTAATTTGCAAAGAATATTCTGCTTAATTTTGGTAAAAAATTAGATGGTATTGCAATCTGCTAAACAGTCATGGATTTTCTATCCCTCAATTTAGCTTAGTAAACCTATGTAAACCTTAATTTTTTAACAAAACAAGTGTATTGGAATGTCTCTAAAAAAATTAGTTTTTTAGTTTTGAACTTACTTGATTACACGACTTACTTACTCAATTCATGCTTTTTCAACTCAGAGTTTTAGCGGACTTTGCAACATTCCTTCATTTATTTTGTGTCATGGATTTCAGTTGGGATTTCTTCCTGTATCGGTCTTACTATTCTTTCTTCAGAATGTCTTCTACTGGATTCTTCTGGACATTACTTCTTTGTTGTTGTCTGCATACAGTTCTTCCAGCTCTTTGTTAGTTCTGTTTGGTCATATATTATGTTAACCCGTTGCCCCAACAAGTGTCGGTCCAATGGTCTTTCTTATGATTTTTCTTTCTTAAATACGTAGTCGCTCTTCGTTTCTCTTTGTTATCGTTCACAAATTGCTACCGCATATCGCTATTGGTCTAATGACTGTTTTATATAGATTTATTTTTGTGCGTCTTGTTAGTTGTTTTGATTTTACAAGGTTTTAAAGGGCGTAAAGGTCTATATTATAAACAGAGAATGGGGAGCGTATAAAAACATTATACAAGACGCTGCCAAAGAGACCTTGGGTCTACAATAACAGGTCAAATTAACTGATGGTAAGTGGTTCGATGAAGAGTGTCGTAACATAAGAGAGAGAAAAAATAATGCATATCAACGACTACAACAATGACATAGAACAAGACAGGCAGAGGAGGAATATAGAATGCTAAGGAGGGAAATTGAAGAATTAAATAAACCAAGAGAAACCAGAAAATTCTACCAAAAACTTAACAAAAGCAGAAAAGAATTTAAACGAAGAACAATGATGTGCAGAGACAAAGAAGGAGATATGTATAGTAACTCAACAGAGTGAAACACTGCAAAGATGGACTGATTTTTTTAAAGAAAAGTTTGAACAAAAACGGAGATCCATTATACGATGAAATTATACTGGATGAAACGGATACCAGAGAAACAACTCCCCCTTCAGTAGATGAAATGCAAGAAACAGTTACCGGACTGAAAAACAACAAGTCACCTGGATTGGACAACATTAGCGCAGAATTAATAAAAGAAGGCGGAGACTCCCTATTGAATGCGATACACGAACTTATAGTAAACATATGGAATAATAAACAACTACCACAAGAGTGGAATACCGGAGTAATCATTCCACTACATAAAAAGGGAGATCAGCTTCAATGTAAAAACTACCTGGCAATAAGGCTACTGACTGTGGCATATAAAATACTGTCAAATATTGTGTATGACCGATTGAGACCGTATGCGGAACAAATAGTTGGGGGATATCAATGTGGTTTCTGCAGGCAGAAGTCCACAATAGATCAGATCTTCGTTTTGAGACAAATCTTGGAAAGGACTAGTGAATTTCATATAGAAACACATCATCTCTTCATTGACTTTGAGAGTGCCTATGAGAGTATTCATCGAGAATTTCTGATCAACGCCCCGAAAGAGTTTAATATTCCAACTCATCTCATTGATATCACATTAGAGAAAATAATTAAAGAGTCAAAAGTCAACACCAGAGGAACAATAATAACAAAAAGTGTACAAATATTGGCATTTGCAGATGATGTTGATATCATAGCTAGAAGGAAAAGAGAAATGATAGAAGCATTTAATGCTATAGAAAGAGCGGCACAAAACAGTGGCCTAAATATTAATGAAATAAAAACCAAATACATGAAGGCCAACAAATCGACAGGCCAAAGAAGCCTACAGAATCTGACAATAGGAGACTATAACATCGAAAGCGTAAAACATTTTACATATGTTCATAGGTTCATAGGTTCACATATAGGTTTTACATATGTTCATAGGTTCACTAGTTACCGCAGATAAGAATGTCAGCGAAGAAGTTAAGATAAGAATACATATTGCTAATAAAATATATAATGGACTCATTAGACATCTAAGATCTAACAACATCACTAGAAAAACCAAATGCAAAATATACAAAACCCTGATAAAACCGGTCCTTGTATATAGATCAGAGACATGGACACTGTAGAAAAGCGATGAGAACTTATTAGGTACGTTTGAACGAAAAATCCTTAGACACATAATATATAAGGGGGTGAAAGAAAATGACGTATGGCGCAGAATATATAATTGTGAACTATACGCAGCATACAACGAACCCGATGTCATAATATCCAATAACAACCATAAAGATCGCACGTCTGCGCTGGATGGGCCATGTTGAACGAATGTTGGAGACCGAAACAACAAAACATATAATGAAGCAAACACCAGTAGGGAGGAGGTCAAAGGGAAGACCCAAACTTAGGTACATAAAACAAGTGGAACAAGATCTGAAAACACTTGAGATTACCCACTGGAAGAACAAAGCAAGGGACAGAACAGAATGGCGGAAAATACTAGAACAAGCCAGGACCCAAAAAGGGTTATCGAGCTATTGATGATGATGATGAAAGGTCTATATTCTCAGCTTGTATCTTCTTCTTCTTTAGGTGCCGTCTTCTTGGCGAAGGTTGGCGATAACATCTGCAAAGTCTTATCTATTTTGGGCTTTTCTTAGTAGACTTTGAAAGTCTAATCCTGTCAATTTTTTGATGTTGCGCCGCCAGGTCATTTGTCGTCTACCCGGGCCGTGTCTTCCTTCTATTTTCTCTTCCATAATAGGTTGAAGGAAATGTATAGCTGTCGTGTCTAAATATGTGTTTAAGATAAGATGTTTTACGTTTCTTGACAATTTCTGTGATTTCACGTTCTCTATTCATACGCCTTAAAACTTCTTCATTTTTTACCTTGTTGGTCCATGGGATTTTCAGCATACGACGAAATACCCATACTTCAAAGCTCTCTAAACGTCGTAACGAGCTGACTGTTAATGTCCAAGCTTTCACGCCGTGCAACAGTACACTATATTTTATACATAACACTTTATCATGTGGTACCTTAGGGACAGATCAAGATTGCGGGCAGTGAGCAGCTTGCATCCTAGTATTTATTTCTTGTGATCCATTATTGTCTTTAGATATAGTTCTTCTAAGATTCAATGAACAGTGGTTCAACTTAAAT
The DNA here is from genome assembly GCF_917563875.1 of Diabrotica virgifera virgifera. Taxonomy (NCBI): domain Eukaryota; kingdom Metazoa; phylum Arthropoda; class Insecta; order Coleoptera; family Chrysomelidae; genus Diabrotica; species Diabrotica virgifera. Next base: position 219,360,253 of record NC_065449.1, read on the forward strand.
GAACAGTGGGACCAATCGACGGAAATTAAAATAAGGATCGAGAAGGCAAGATCAGCCTTCGTCAAAATGAAAAAATCTTTAACAGCCACGATATAAAATTGGAAATAAAAATTCGTTTACTAAAGTGCTACGTATTCTCCGTTCTTTTATATGGCGTGGAGTCATGGACCTTAACTGAAGCATCACTGAAGAGACTCGAAGCATTTGAGATGTGGTGCTATAGACGCATTTTGAGGATTTCCTGGATAGACAGAGTTACCAACGAAGAAGTTCTACATAGAATGGGTAAAGAGCGCGAACTAGTCGTAACCATAAAACGTCGCAAACTGGAATACCTGGGCCATGTAATGCGCAATGAACAACGATATGACCTACTTCGGACCATACTTCAAGGTAAAGTGCATGGGAAAAGAGGTCCAGGACGAAGAAGAATATCCTGGCTGCATAACCTGCGAAAATGGTTTAACTTAACCACTACCGGACTTTTCAGGGCAGCAGTCAACAAAGTCAGAATAGCCATGTTAGTGTCCAACATCCGTAACGGATAGGCACCATAAGAAGAAAGATTCATAAATTCTCTGACGCGCTCAAAAATTAAAGTGGTCAATGTTGATGTTCTGTCTGATTCTGTCTCTGTTTCGGTTATTAAGGCTGTACCTACATTAGATCCGTATTTCTCCCGATCCGATCCGACGTCGGATCGAAAACAAACTTAAACGGAGTGCCTACCTGGTGCCTACACTGCAGTGGGAAGCCCGATCTGATATCGGCCGACGTCGGATTGAGTAGTTTTTCCTATCAAACCTGTTTGGTTTCATTTCGATTTTTCGTTCTGACGAGATCGAAATGGCAGACAATTACACTTTTATAACAAATAACTTTTAATATTACCACATTTTTATTGTCTATCTTCTTCTTCTTCTTCTTCTTCTTCTTAGCCTTCTATCGTCCACGTTTGGCCATAGGCCTTTCCCAACTCCTTCCATCGGTCTCTATCCTGAGCAACATATATCCAATTCGTTCCGGCTAATCTTTTAATATCATCAACCCACCTCATCTGTGGTCATCCTCTCGGTCGTTTACTTTGGTAAAGTCTCCAATGTTGTACTGTTGCATTCCAACGTTGGTCTTTTTGTCTAGCAGTGTGGCCTGCGAAGCTTTATTTAAGTTTGGCAACTTTTGTTGTTATGTCCTCGACTTTTGTTTTAGATCTTACCCACTCGTTCCTCTTTGTAACTGACAGTCGTACACCTAACATTGCTCTTTCTGTTGTGGCTAGTTTATTTATATTTACCTTGGTTAGGGTCCAGGTTTGACATCCATATGTCGTGATAGGAAGGATGCACTGGTTGAACACTTTGCTCCCCAAGTATTGGGGTATTTTGCGGAGTATTTGGAATTTGATCTTAATTATGTGAAGGATCATATTCGAACTTATCCGCTAAGACCTCCCGGAATTGCTATTCATTTGTTTTTAGTTTAAAGGCATCTATCCGCGTTGTTTTTTTAAATATTCTTTTTGTCTCTTCTTTCATGTTATTATTTATTTTTGCTTTAACTACACGATGGTCACTACCCGTTGTTACGTTGTTTATTGTTGTTACGTCTTCAAATATTCTTTTGTTGTTTGAGAGAACATAATCTATTTTATTTTTAGTGGTTCCGTTCGGTGCAATTCATGTCCACTTTCTGTTAGGTTTCTTTTTGTAGAAGGTATTCATAACATACATGTTTTCTTGCTCCAGAAATTCCATAAGATTTTCTCCCCTTGTGTTTCTTGTGCCGAATCCAAAATTTCCAATCTTGCTTTCAGAGTCTTCAATCTTACTTCCAATTTTGGCATTAAAATCTCCCTTTATTATTACTTTGGATTCTCTGTTCGTGTCTAAAGCTTTTTTAAGATCTTAGTAAAAAGTATTTATTTCTTCAGCAGTTGCTGTTTCAGTTGGAGCATAAACTTGCAAAATCTTTAATTTGGTTTTTGGATTTAGTTTTAAAATAATGTATGTAACCCTGTCTGAGATACTGTCAATTATTTGAATTTGTGATTTTCTCTTCTTGTTGATTAAGAAACCTTCTCCACCGTATGTATAATCTTCATTGCCTTTATAATAGAGTCTGTTGCCTGAATACAATTCCACATACCGTTCACCTCTTCTTTTAACTTCTGATAGTCCCATTATATCCCAATTCATGTTCCCCAATTCCTCTTCTAGTTGGTAGAGTTTTTCGACTTTTGCCATGGAACGGATATTGTACGTTGCTATATTAGGGAGTTGTTTGTTGTTCTTCTTTTTCAATGTCGACTTGCCTCCCCCAGAATCCTCGAGGTAGACCGTTGTTTCGGTGTGGGACTGTGGAATAAACTTCCTAACCACCTGGGGTATCTTTCGCATCTCTGTTGAAACCGACTTTGATTTTGGATTTTTTGAGGTTTTGGCCATAACCCACCATGCTGGCCAGACGGGTAGGTGGGTGGAGGGGGGTATATTAGGGAAGGAATTTGGGGTTTGGATAGGATATTACTGGGGTTAGGGCCTGGATTCCTCTATGTAGGAAGTGGAGGAAAAAAACAGGATCTCGCGTGGGCAGGAACGCTAAATCCCTAAAGTAAGTCTACTCTCTATCGAGATCATAGAGGGGTATCTACCCGCTGTCGCAATTATTTATTATTTATAAAACACAATATAAAAAATATTATGAAAATAATTATTTTTCAAACCAAAATGTCAATTTTAAAAATAAAAATATTTTCGATACCAAGAATTGAACCCGAGCCTCCTGGGTGAATATAGGCATTCACGTCGGGAGAAGTCGGAACGAAAAATCGGTCTACATAGGATCGGATAGGATTGGGAGAAATACGGTTTCAATATAGGTGTACCCTAAGGCTCGAATACATAATATAGTTTCTTCAAGTGTGATTGTCTCACTCTTACCTTACATCGTTAAGTTCCATACACATCCATATCAAATTGACAAAATTTATAATTGAAAGTTTTTTTTGGAAGCCAATTTCTTGCATTGCTACCCACAATCTCACTCTGCATACTCCATTATTGTTGAACTAAATCCATGAACAACTGACGAAGCTGACAATGAAACTTCCAGAATTGTTTCATTATGTTTTTTATATTGAACATCTCATCTATACTGGAGCGGCTCGATGTGAATCCGAATTGGGTATTCCCAATAACTTCTTCTTTATATATTTTGACTATATCTATATATCAGGATGTTTGCAAGGACTTTTTAGGTAGTATTTAATAGCATTATTTTTCAGTAGATAATACACTCTTTTTGTATCATTTTTTGTGGATTGTTACAATAACCCCTTGTTACCATTCATCTAGCATTATTCCTTATTGACAAATGCCTTGAATTAGCTTGTAAGTAAACCTATATTGAAGAAGGATTGGCAAGAATAAAGATTGGAAAAGCGGGAGGTGCAGATAATATAGATCCGGAGATGATGAAGTACGTGGGAGAACGAGGCAGGTTTTGGCTACTGGAAATAATGAGGGAAGAGTGGAGAACAGAAAAGATACCGAAAGAATGGAAAGAAAATTTATTGATACCAATACACAAGAAAGGACATGAAGCGGAATGTGATAACTATAGTACTATATGCTTATCATCAGTGGCATATAAAGTCTACACCGGGATAACAGAAAGTAAGCTCAGGAAAGAACTAGAAGGAAAACTAGAAGAAGAACAGACTGCTTTTAGAAAGGAAAGATGAACAACAGATAATATACACATACCGAGAAATATAATTGAAAGGAAAAACGAAATAGGAGAAGACTTATATATTACGTTTATAGATATTAAAGCTGCTTTTGATTCTATAAATAGAGAAGTAATATGGTCAGTAATGGAAGACCTGCAAATCCCGCAAAAGATAGTAAGCGTGATAAAAAGTGCATATAGAAACGTACTTACTAAAGTACAAATAATCGGAAAAAGATCGCCAATAATAAACTTAGGGAGAGAAATAAACAAGAGGAGAGTCTCAGCCCAGTTTTGTTTATATTAGTAATGGATAGAGTAATAAAGAGCGCTAAAAGAAAATCAAGGCAATTACAGTTAACAATAGGGTACAGGAATTTAGTACAAGTGAGTATAGACGGATTACTATATGCAGATGACCCAGATAACCAAAAATTAATCGATATCTGGGTGGAATTAATAGAAAATTTGAAAATGGAGGTAAATGTAAAGAAAACTTAGACCAAGATAGTAGCCCAAAAGAAAAGGGAAGAAATAAACCAAACGATATTTAGGTGCAAAAACGAAATAATAGAAAGTCTCGACGTTTGAATATCTGGAAGTAATAATATCAGAGGATGGAAAGCTAGATCAAGAAGTCTCATACAGGGCGAAAAAAGTAAATAAGATCTACTATGCACTAAATAAAACAATATTTGGAAAGGAAGAAATAGATAAAGAAATAAAACTGAAGGTATACAATGCAATATCTGTAGCAACTTTAAAATATGCAAGTGAGACATGGCTAAACAATGCAAAAATAGACAGTACAATAAACGATGGCGGAGATAAAGCAGCTGAGAAAAATAGCAGGAAAAACGAAATTGGACAGAATAAAAAATGAAGATATTAGACAAAGACTGAAACAGAAATCGATAATAACCAAGATCCAAAGAAGAAAATTGAAATGGTTTGGACACATTAACAGAATGAACCAAGGAAGACTACCAAAGCAGGTGATGGAATCAAAAAGATATGACAAAAGAAGGAAAGGGAGGCCAAGGAAGAGATGGATCGATCAGATTATAGAAATTGGGCAGGAAAAAGGAAAAACACATCAACAAATGAAAGAGTTAGCAAAGGAACGCAAAAAATTGAAGATATGGATAGAGGATAAATAAAACCTCCGCAGCCCCTGAGGGGCATAAGGAGTTTCGAGAAAGAAGAAGAAGAAAATATGTACAGTGATATTCTTCTGCATTTTTTACACTGCGGATATACCATCGCTGCCTTCTAATTAGAGTGACATTGGTGTACATTTTTTGAGCGGGTACGACAAAAAAATCCACTCGCGGAAGACGTTGCTATGTATTATACACACATTGCCTGTGTTTTAGGCAGCAGGTAGAATCAGTTTTCCATCTTCTCAGAAGCAGTTTACTTAAGAAGAGGCCTCTCGTTAAACACAGCTCAAAGCCAGGTGTCAATGTTCAAGAGATGGGTTACATCGATATGCAGTTTAGCTTTCGCGGGTCTATTCCCCTTTTAGATATAGTACGTGTCGTAGCAACACGCTAATATATTGTAATAGGTACTAACAAATATCTTTCATTTCTGAGACTCGTTTAACTTACCATAATCCCACTGTCGACCCGTTTCATCAGGCCTAATGCCAACAATCGCAAACCAGTAGACACACCTAATTCCTTTTAACTCAAATACAATACACATAATATATGTACTTATAAATGACTTGGCGTAAATCTGGCTCTTGGTGCTCTAAGCTTTAGGACTGTATCCCAGAGCATGGCTATCTGCTCAGGGATATTTGCGATCAGGGGACTGATAACTATTATTTGCAGTGCTTCTTGCAGTAGCCTGGCAAATATCCCATCAGTGATCTTACAACTCTAAGGAAATTTAGAATTTCTAGACGTCCGTCTTCTGAAGGGCGGATCGAGGACCGATTTTCGGGAAGGGCCATGAACTCTTTTGGGGAGGGGTATCAGGGGGTCTGGGATAATTTTTAAAATTTAGGGTTAGAATGGTGAGTTTTAAGGCAATTTCCACACACTTTTGAGTGCTATAAAAACATTGAAAACTTCGCCAAATACGACAGAGTAATAATTAGTACTTTGAACCTGATTCATTATTTGTTCAATTATTTCTTTACTACAAGATGTTATCAATTAATTTTGACTAGTGCTACTAATGTATGTTACTGAGGAAGCTGCTGTGGATAGGTGTTGTATATTTTAAATAATGAGTGATTCGATTTTAAACTTTAACATTTCCCCTCATTCTTAGGTCCACCATCTTCGTCCAGAAGCAGAAGGCCATCATCACGATGGCCTCTTGGAGGAATATTTTGTCGACCTAAGAAGACTATAGTCTCTACTATTGGTCGTAGTATTTCTCTATTTTCTTGTATCTGTTTAGACCTCTGAGAGTCTATCTGGTTAATGACTGACTTTTGCGGGCTGCTATAACTTTGTAGAAAATGCAGCGCAACCTGAACGCACTCGGTATGATGTTTTTCATGGGTTTGTATGGCTCCGTTTTTGCCCTTGAGTTTGGCGAAAGATGTTAAAGGTTTAGTGACAAGGCTCTGGTTTATTGTGACCATGTTTTTCATTAGAAAAATAAATCTTTTACAACCATCCCTTTTGAATGTGAGAGAGTACCAATCAAAATTTAATTTCTAAGTGCTGTCGACTCAAGTAACGCTTCATGGAAGTTGATACGATTTCGATGGCTGCCAAGGTCGTTTTAACAATTGGCACTTTGTAAAATTATCAACATTTTGATTTACAAAAGCTTCCGTTAGCAAACATTTTGAAGCTTCGGTTACTGCTTTTGTTCAATTCTAGTTCAGAAAACATATTTATTCCCTGTCTTGTATATACATAATTATGTTTTTGAAACTAAAAACATTTGAACTGTAAATACTTAAATTTCTATTTTTTTTTAAATTCTCGGGCTTGATCCGTCCTTCTCCTAATCTCCTAAGATGTGATATAGCGAATCTTTAAACAAACTGCATCCTTTTCATTTGGGGTTTTACGGTAAATATTCAAGACGTCAAATCAGGAACAAAACAATTAAAAAATTTTTCTCAATGCCTGATACGGGAAATAAATATATAAAAACACAAATACTAAAAAAATATTTTAATAATATAAAAACGTCTACAACTCTCTTTTAAAATGTATAATTAAAAGTAACTTAGTACTACTGTAACAATAATCATTGGAGTTAATATAGTTGGTGCAATAATAGAGACAGAAGAAGACTGAGTGTTACATAAGTTGGTAGTACAACTTTTACACCATTTAAATCCAGTTGTTTTGATTGTCTCATTCAGATTGCATGTATTGTTGTATCCGCAATACCTATAGATAGTTGCTAAAACAGAAAATCGGCATTTTAATATTTTTTTTCTATTCTCATCATGTAATATTATATTATCAATTATGATGTCACTACCTGTATCATAATGAACTTCATTATGATACAGATTTTCATTAAGATACATATTTTTAACCAAAAGAATCGCGATAAAGGTGGTATACGCGCAGTGACCAATGGCGACTCAAATACATACCCTTTGACAGTTCTCAATATGTAAACAAACCGTCAAACTGACAAACTACTGAATTTATTTGTGTTACAAAATTAATAAATTTGAATATATTTTTTGTTGTGAACGATCATAGAAAAAATAGTGTATACAACTTCCATTTAATTATTATTATGAAGCTCGTACTCTATACGAAACTCTCCGCATACGGCTCGTTTCGTAACCATCATACTCGCTTCATAATATCCAGCATTAAATGCTCCTTGCATATTATACTATAATATAATTTTTAAAAGGTTCTGAAATTGTTTTATTGGGGCAAGTTTAATTTAAGTATTAGGCATGTTTATGAAAGTGAGCCACAATTGTTACAATAATAACGTTTGTTTAGGAATAATAAAGATTTACAAGAAATAAAAAGCATCATTTTGAGTACTAAATAAACGTAAAAACTCACTAAAATAGAACTACTACTACTATAGTATACGTTTAGAACATCAGAAAATGTATAGAAACTGAATAGTAACATTAGACTGGGAGATATTATACAGAAGTTCAGCCACGATTTTCTAAGTCCTGCCTTTTGCAATACTGGAAGGGTAGACGATGTAATTACAATCTGTGGAAACATCCACAAATTTCCTGTGACATTTTCCTGTAAAAATTAGATTTTCCCAAAAAATAAAAATAGGGTTTTGCGATGAATTTCTAAGTCCTGCCATATCCGTAGATAGACAGGATACTATCGATTTTATGAAGAAAATTTTTTGGGCAGGACGGTCGCAAAAGTACTTAGGGAGTATATATATATACAAATATGTAATGAAAATAATGAAATTTTCATGATTTTCTAAGTCCTGCCAACTTAATAAACTAAACACATTTATTTCAAAATGATCAAAAAAATATTGGCATGACGTCTCCTAATGTTTAAGTATACTTGTCCCTTGGAAAATTCTGCGGAAAATTCTCACCCTGATTCCGTGATTTTCTAAGTCCTGCCTTTAAAAAGTTATAATACTCAAATACAATCAATACCTTTTCGGTACTCGGCAGGAAGGTTAAACAGTTCTTGTAAGACGGCAGGAGTCCTAGATTTGTAAGAAAATTCGTGAAAAAGTCAACGATTTTCTAAGTCATGCCATTTTGCACATGTTTCAAGAATCTTAATATAAGTATATATACAAAGAGGCAGGATGGTTTTATGGTTATTTTGTATACAGGGTGGGGCATTAGTGTGGGCTAGTCCAATTACTCGTTTGTCGTAAGATATACGAAAAAAGTTATTTAGGTAAAACATGTGCCACAGATAGGACTATAATTTAACAGTATTTTCTAATATACAGGGCTACCCGTTTTCACAGGGTGACAAAAATTTATGTTTTTTTAAATGGAATACCCTGTATATTTTTACATTTTTGGATTCTACTCGATGTTCTCTTTAATAAAATATAGTGTTTTGAAATATTATACGAGGTAGTTTAAAATATAATTACGTTTTTTTTTATTTTGTAGGAACATTCACACCCTATACATATTGTTAGTGATTTGATATCCAAACTTCTATTAATTTATGTTTAAACGATTTTTAATATAGTCTACTATTGTCAGTTATTAATAGTATACCAAAATGTTTAATTTTAGTATACGGGGTTGGTTGAAACTTGAAACTCGGAATGAGTATTTTTTGAGTTTTCTTAAATGGGACACCCTGTATTTTAGTATTATAATAAAATGATATTTTATGGTACCTTTTAATTTGCTAAGCATTTTCTATACCATATTTATATATTAATTTCGGCAGTAAATTGATACAGACAGATTACTCAGGTGGTTTTTGGGGTTTCTGAACAAGAATATCACATTAGAACAGATCTTTACCTAGTGCCCGGGGTGACTGATATACACGTCGTATTCTTAAATTTCGAGGCTTTCAGACACTAAAGTGATGCAAGTAGATTTCTCGAAGAGTTTTGTGGTTGCTGAACATGAATACGCCATCAGAATCGACCTCCAAAAACTCTCTTAAATTCGAGATCAGTCACCCTTTGCACCAGGTGCTCCGAGGGTCGGTTGTAATGTCATATTCGTGTTCGGCCATCCCAAAAACCATCAAATATTCTGTTTTTTTTTTTAATTTATTGCCGATATCCCACGAAACTCCAGATGGCGTGCCTTAGCAGCAACTCTGGGCACTAGGTGATTCAGAGGTCGGTTCTGCTTGCGTATTCGTAACTCCATAAACCTCAAAAATAACAAAATTTTGCCCTTCATACACCGATTTTGACAGGTTTATGCACTTTTGGATGCATGTTATGCACTAAAATGCAATTTCTACCCATTTTTATATTATACACCTTTTCCTGATGTTATCCTGAACACAATGCAAATAGTTGCAAGTAGATAGATGCTGTATTTAAAAATCGTTATTCTGGTGTTGTTAGTGTTAGTAAATTTTGCTATCAAATATAGGAAACAATATCAGGATAATATCTACAATCCTACAATATTAGGAAAACGAGTTGAGTGCGGCAACTCAGCGCCTGTTACATGCGTGTGTATTTTGTGTTCGAACAAGTAAGAAGGCGGGATAAAATTGCTATGCAACAAAATAAATTAATAACAACAAATTGATTTTAAGGCAATTAATAATTGCAATAAAGGCAATTCATAAATTTAATAATTTTACGGCAATTTAACACAATTCAACTAATCTGAAAATGCTTCCTAAGGCAGATTAAAATAACATAAAACGTGAAAGATGAGACGTGAAACATGAAACTTGAAATAAGAAACAAATAAATTGTGAAAAAACATTTGATTTCATGTGATATACTAATCGAAGAAACAAAAATAAAATTTGTATAGTCGACAATGGAAAGTTATGACGAGGTCGTTGCTGTCATGGCAAACCTTTATTACTTTCTAAGGGAGGCCGCAGATCAAAGAAACGTGAAGTAAAACATAAAACGTAAAACATGAAACAAAATGAATTGTGAAGGACGAAACCGTTTCATATTATATACTAATCAAAGAAACAAAATGAAAATTTGTATAGCCAACAATGGAAAGTAATGATGACGAGGTTGTTACTCTTGCGGCAACTTTTTATTACTGCCCAACATCATAATCATAGTACGTATTTGGTTGCAAACGAACTAAGTAATCATCTTCCCAAATTTAAATAATTTTATAGACTGAGTATTCAAACATCTACATTGTTTTATTGTGGGTCCTGGTTTAAAGAAAACTGATATTTTCTTATCATTACCTATTCGAGTACCTCTCCAGGTTATAATAATTGTACAACTCTTCATTCTACTTTACAACAGAAACCAATGCAATATTAAATTCTTGGTTGGAATTCATATTATGCACGTAATTAACTGTCCAAAACAATGAAACTGAAACCGAAAAATACAACACGATCTCTTTCCTGAAACAGATTTCACCAAGATAAAAATGTTTTATGTGCATGAATCACACTCGCTTCTTGTGTGTGCGGACTTCAATTTGTTTAACTGTGTTTTATTTTCATGAAACGTGTCATGTTTTATGTTTCTTTGGTGTGGGGCCTCTCGAAGATAAAAAAGTTTCAGGCACATGAATCACACTCGTTTTATTGGTGGGCGTACTTTTAAATAGACGGAGGCCTATGACCAGTACTAGAAATTCACAATTGATAAAACCGATTCATCTCTGGAAGAGAAATAAACGTAGCAGTTTTCGTTTTTCTAAATAGAATTTTTCTAAATTCTTTTAAACTCAAAAAACCAAAAAGCGAAAAATTTTTCACATCGATTTTTCTAGAACACTGCATTGCGTATTCTTCTGAGTTAAAGCAAAAGTACCTTTTAGTACAAAACTATCCCAGAATTCAATAATCCAGTGTCAGAGATGCTTAAAAGTTAGACAGAAAAGTTATTCGATAATATATCCGTTTCCGTACCCAAACGGACCCCTATGACCGGTACTAAAAATTGACAATTGATAATTGACATTTGACAATTGACCTCTGGAAGATAAATAAGTGTACCAGTTTTCGTTTTTCCAAATAAAAGCGTTCTGCAGCTATTTTAAAGAAACTAATTACAAGACATCGATATGCTTCTTCTAGACGAAGCATATCGAAGTAGAGGTCGTCCGCCAACCAGATGGTCTGATGACATTTGTAAAGTTGTAAACGGTTTTAGATTAGTGTTTTTTAAGCATACTCGACATGGTATGACTCAAGAAAAATGTGGTGATATGAATATGTTTGTATAACACCCTGAAATAATTTTACAGACAGATAATTTAATTTTTTTATACGAAATAACTATACAACCATCCTGCCTCTTTGAAAATAGATTTATATTAACCTTCTTGAGATATGTGCGAAATGGCATGACTTAGAAAATCGTGTAATTTTCCACGAATTATCTTACAAATTTTTTAACTATATATAG